>NW_008594204.1:130496-146997 GCF_000691845.1 Merops nubicus | reverse complement strand
TCAGCAGGAGTTCTGCACACAATTTGAAGCTAAAGGTTGAGGGTTTTTTTGCTAGAATAATAGTAAGGGTAAAGTGCTCTTCGAAATGAATTTAAAAATCTTTTTTATTATGAAGCATAGAAAACACAAGCATCCTTACAGTGCATTAGATTCTTTAACTGTATTTGCCTTTATATCATATCTTTGGCATATTGCTTTGCCCCTTACCTATAAATTACCAGGGTTTGGAGAATACCTCACAAAACAAGGCAGAATATTATTACAGGGTTCATTAGAATTAAGAATTATGTCTTATGTGTGCAGAATTAAAACTTCTAGAGCATCATTTATGGCAAGAACAGGAACCATACCTGCCATCTGATGCTGGCAGTAACATCCTGTGTTAAGCTGCTGCTCACTATGATGATACTAAATATGAGATTAAACAATTGCACCCTCTCTGCAGGTACCATAGCTGACACCATAGTGATACACAAGGGTTAACAATGATACAACAGGGTTAACAATGATACAACAGGGTTGTATTCCCTACTCGCTTCCAATACTGCTAAAAGTTTTTCTTAAAAATATTTCCATATTTTGTAGTAAAAGGTAAACCTATAATTCTTCTATTAGTACAGAACAGCTTAAACTTTTGTGTGAAAGAAAGCAACATTTGTTTCATATACCTAACACATAAATAGCCTCATTAGGTTAATGGAAAATATGACATTTCAGCTGTCCCTTCAATACAACCCAAAATCTGAGTTTAAGCTATGAACATAATATACGTTTTTGTGTATTAATTACTTCAAACGCTGATCTCCCCAAATCAAGTATTACTGGAGGAATACAACTAGTCACTACTTGTCCAACAAAATAGTAAAATGCTCAATCAAAACCTGCTACAGAGAGTCCATATTGTTCAACACTGCAACGCTTGATTCAAGAGCAAGCCCTGTGCTATCACACACTGTATACCACTTCTCTCCAGTTTTAAGAAGCAAGAAACTGTAGATATTCTGAAAAGACTACACAGGACCAATTTCTGTCCTCTTCCAGAAGACTACTGCAGCTTCCTCAGGTGTATTCAAGTTGAAACTGTCACAGACATACTCTGACATAAAGCAATAATATTGATAGTATGCATGTCAAGAACAGCTCATATCAAACCCCCAAACCCTCTAAATTATTAAAGGCTCAATTTTCTTCAGGCTTCTTTTTCATCACAAAATTCTGGGAACAGTCACCTCAGCCCTCTCAGGTGCACTTACCTATAATTCATCATCCAGAATTTCAGCTGACTGAACATTTACAGTGAAAACCACCACTTGCCACTCTCTTGGTTCATGCAAGACAATGGACAGAAGTGGAGAGCACCATATCATGTGCAACTTGGCCAAACAGAGGCCGTTAATGGCTAGAAAAGCAGTACATTTAAATACACAGGTCCTGAAACCCAGTAGAGCTCCCTCTGTAAATCCGTAATTTAGAACGCACAGCAACTAATCATTTACTTGAAATAAAAAAGGAAGTAAAACTGCTTTTAGTTCCAAAATGACAGATGAAAAACATCATTTCCAATACACTCTGAACGAAACGGTCAAAATACAAGATTCTTCTTCCAGGACAGTCTCTTGAGAGTAATTCCTAATCACCACATTGCTGAGTTTGTCCATTGTAATAATTAGCATCTATGAAAGCTGGAAAACTTCAAAGTTTTCCAGTACTTTTCTTATCCCCTACAAAACCACAAAGTAAAAACGACATCTTGGAAACAAATGTCACAGTCATGTTGATATAGAACTTGACCATTCTTCCTTTGAAATCTTTTCAGATACAACACATTAGACTAGTAATAAACAGCTGGTGTGACTTTTCAAAAGTATTTCCAAAGGCCTGTACATGAAGTGGATTTTTGCAGATATTAGCAATACAACCACCCTGTCCCTATTGATCCCATGTGATGAAAATCTGATCTATAAATGGCAGACAGTCCCCTTTTATGTTTAGGACAAGAAGAAGTATCCATACCTAGATCTCTGCTTGTTCCTACCCAGCTAGGCCAAATGCTACCCCAGGTTTTACTCATATCAGTTTGAGAACTTGGATTATTTCAAAGATACATGTTGCTTTGCAATTTAAAGCAGATTACTTGCATGTAGACTGCTATGGATTTTATAAATGAGCCTAACTTCCACTTCACAGGTCAATAAAAGTGCACATGGAATTCCAGTGGTTTCAGACAGCCAACATTAGGTTACTAAGACAGAACTGCTCCCATTCATCAAGTATTCAAACACTACCTTTACTTGACTTTTCTCAAAAACTTTTATTTCAGAATTAATGTCATTATGCTCTACAGTGGCCAGAGCTCTGAAATCTAGATATGGAAAAGCATAGTTCAAAAGTTTGAATGACCTCTCAAGATGTGACCTAATTCATTGGTCACATTCAGAACTATCTCTCACTGTAGAAAACAAGGTTTTGATCTAGTTTACATATATTAAAAAAACACACACAGTCATAACACAACACTACAGTTTTTTATCACCTGAACTAGACTCACCTCTAGTTCTGACACACGCTAGCAGCACACTCAGAGCGAGATCAGGGGCATCTGTATCATACTTCAATGCATACTGCCCATTGAATTTTAAAATTCTCTTCCAAGACTTAGCTGTTAAGATTGGTGATAACTTCACCGATTGAATTCACCACAGCTCCATTTTTTTGTCTGAACACTTTATAGTTAACTAAATATTATCCTTGCCTGCAAGTCATCTCACAGTTCTCGCTAGGAGGTTTCCAGATGTTAGTTAAACTCTCTTACAGTTTACAGCTGTTCCAGGTTTTGTTTTGTTCTCTGTTATAAAATCTCCAACTCTTGTTCTAATTCCCTTCAGCCTCTTTTGACTTGCAGGAACATCTCCAGTATTTCCATGAGAGAAAAGCTCATTCAGAACCTTGTTCAAGGAACCTGTATTGTGTCAGAGTGAAAAATACAACAGCCAGAGTAAAATATTTAACTTTCTGTGTAAAGAAGCTAGAGCATATGAAGAAAAAGCACTTAGATCAGGAGCAAGTGCTGCCTTATAAAATCAGGCCAATATTTCCACTATGTGAAACATAGATAGCTGTCTCTAGGTAGATATATCACTGCAGTGTTCAAAAACAGATCCATTTACTAGTACTGAACATGATAGGACTTAAAATTAAATCCACCTCTGTCTTTCCTTGCATATCTATTTTTTTTTGTAGACCATTCCTTCAGACATAGTATTCCCCAAATAGAACTGACTTTGTTATTATTGTCTTCTAAACACCCCATCTCCTTTGAAGGAGTTATAGGTTGTGTTTTGTATTGAATAAAATAGTTTGAGAATCCAGTCTTTCCGTCTTAGGTTCTACTTTCCTCCTCCTTAAGCTAACTTTGAAATAAAATAACTTTGAGGTTTTTAGTTAGTTGGAAATGGTAGCATGGTATGTTTTATAATGGTTATCCATTTTAAATTTTTTTTAAACCCATGCTTTAATAAGATTTCTTTTTAATTTTTGCTCCTAGAAGCTCCTAAGATTCTTAAAGATTTAAAAAAAAATAATAATTTTCAAAGAGTATTATCGCTACCTATGAAGATTCTGGGGTTTTTTTGCCAAAACATGGAGGGAAAGAGAGGAATAACTGTGATCACAGAATCACAGAATGTTAGGGGTTGGAAGGGACCTCCAGAGATCATCGAGTCCAACCCCCCTGCCAGAGGAGGACCATCTAGTCTAGGGCAGGTCACACAGGTGATCATAACTCACTTTAAGATGTTACTTTTCAGAGCCTGATACTACAGCAGCACCAAATTATTAGCATTATCAGTGCTTACAGAAGGTATTCAGAGAGAAAGATTAGATTTTCACTCAGTCTAAGCATGGACCTCTAAACATACACATACACACCACAACTGAAGAAAAAGAATACATATTTATCCTGGTACATCAGAATTCAAACTGCAAACAAGCAACCTTTTTCAAGGATGGTTGACACCATATTAAGCTGCTGTCAGGAGGGCACACAAAACTATAATGATGCAACACTGAGGAAGATCCATTTTACCCCTCCCGGACATACTTTTTGATACAATTAACCCATAGCTAAAAAAAAATTTCTCTAAGTCTGCTAGCACTCTCAGTGTTTTATTTAGGTGACTTGGTCATTTAGGATTCTTTTATTACACTAACTGAAATAAAGTTGTCGGCTCTTCAGGTGATGTCAAGGTGGCATTTATCAGTTGCTGATTCAGATTTATAGAGAGCTCAAATTGTTGAGTAAGTGTTTCTGTAGACTGAAACTTTTATATTTTTCCTCCTCCCATAAGGATTAGAGTGAAACTCTGAGTACACTGCCCAGAAGAATGAGTTTGAACAGCTGACTCCAGCAGTAAATAGCAACAGATTTCCAGCTGAAAAGTAGATTGAAGTGAACAATCTCTTGCATAGAAAATTAAAGCAGTATCATGTCTTTTGATGATAAACACACTTGCATGTAAAGATCTAGGCCTAGTTCAATGCCTTATTTGACAGATAAATTCTTCTGGAAAAACAAACTTTCTCTCCTCCCTGGTGAGTCACAAGCACCTTGGACCTACCCCTGTTGAACTTCATCTGAATAAATATTGGGCAACATTGTTGCCTTTTAAGAATAGTATTTATTACTGGATCATGTTTTATTTCCAGAAGTCTACAGACTGTTGAGTACCCTGCAACCATAATGTTCATGGCCGTTACAGATCCACAGTTAGCCCCATAAGCTTAGTCGACTTTATCTGGGAATGCAATTTTTTCTTAAGCATTAAGCCATCAAAAACAACTGAAAAAGAATCAAACCTAAACAGTTTTTCCTATATTAATTACACCTTCTGCAGAGAGAAGATGATGCTAATGGTGAACTCCTTTTGCATGAACTGTTCCTCTTTTACCTCCTGGAACAACCAAACGGAAACAAAAATTGGTATGGTGTAAAATTTGCTGTTACGTTTCCTGTGAAATATCTCTCAGCTCAGCAAGAGATATGTAATAAGACTGTAGCCTTTGATAAACTGAATTATATATTAATTTTGCCTTACTTACACATACTGACTCATTATTAAATGGGACATCAGGTGTTCACCTCTGAAAAGACATGGACATGCTTACTAAATATCTTTGCTTGCCAACTCTCTTTAATGAGCTGTTGGATTATTGAATCAACCAGTGTTTGGCTTTTCAGTGAGGTTACTTTGTACTGAGCCTAACATTTCATTGCTAGACTGTTATCTAGTCTTACTCTTGCCAACACATTCTGTAAGCGCTCATGCAGTTCAGATTGAAGAGGAACATGTTTGAGTCCTTAGATTACTGACATATTAGAGGGTGCTGCTGCACTTTCAGCTCCTGCAGGCTCTGGTATTTTTAAACACAGCTGGCAACTTGAAAGCTATTCTTTTTTCCTTTAATTTCCTTTAAGATACATTTTTTAGGATTACATACAATTTATCTTTTATGATCTTGGGCACTGAATGGGAAAGTAAGAGCAATGATGGTGAGTCAGAAACAAAGTTCTCACTATAAACTTTGACTTGTAAAGAGCTTGTTGACTAGTAGAACCACTATCTGGCTTACTTTGCTTTACACATTGGACTCAGTACAATTAATTAAGGTTCTGTAAATTGCTATTCCAGAGTTCCTCCTGCTGTCCAAAACCAAAATTATTTTGAGTGCTTTTCAATAAGTGTAATGAAGCCTTAAGCTGACTTTAAACAAAAAGTGGAAGAGTATCTGCTCATATCATTATACCTTATCACTTTCAACCTTTTCCTATGAAAAACAACAAACATGACATTAAAGTCTTTTGATAACTGTTTTTTAAACAATTAGATCCTGATTTCTTAGAGTAGATAAATTCCTAGAGTAAAATAAGGAGTCAAAGCACCAAAAGTAATTAATTTTGATAATGTTAGTAAATACTATCAGTTAAAAAGACTTTGTCATAAACACTAAATGTTAAGTTAATATCATGTGTGCTAGAAAGTATTTAAAATTCTTGTGATATGCCCCAAACTCAAAATTTAAATTATCTTGCTTCAGGAGGAAATACAAATTTCAGCACTGGCTTGAATAAAATAAGGGTTAAGGCAGGAGACAGAATTTAACAAAAGCCAATTCTTGTATGTCTGAAAACATGAACAAGTAGCCAATCTGTCCTGTTATTTAAAATACTGAACTTCAGCCTGTAAGTTTTACATTGAATTATCTCTCACAGTGCCAAGTGGCAGAAGTTTCAAAATTCATTTGTTTAAAAAATATTTGTTTTGAAAGCCCTTCCAGCAAAGAACAACTTTAATTTCTTTTTTCAAAGACTCAGAACTAAAAACTGATATAATTTTAAATGGTATGAAAAAATCACTGTATAATTTGGGTTTGTTTTTCGTAAAAGCCACAAGCCAAGTTTAAAGATAAATGCTAGTCTTAAAATAGTTTCAACTGGAAACTGCTACGTACGTTTACAGAAGACCATGTAGTTACTCATTCAGTACATTCAGCTCTATTGCATCACCTGTATTTAATATCTCACATATTCTGTTATTCAGAGTCATGCTGAAGTACTCGCCTTTAACAGTTAACATTAAATCTGCTGCCAAGATTTAATACTTAACACAATCATAATCAACCAGTTGTACAAGTAACATTAAATTGATCACCACCATTCTGTAGCGCAACCTAAGCAGATAAAGAAGATATAGTTCTGCCAAAAGGCCCAAGTTCAAACAGGACAAATGCTCAAGGCATGACCTGAACAATAGCAGAAAGTACAGAGTCTTCTCAATAGACTTTAGATTGAAGAAGTATCTCTGCTAATAAAAGAACTGCCTGAGGCCACAGGGATGATTTTGCAACAAATTGAAAAGCAGAGAAAGACCCCCAGGAAGCAGTAGAATAGTTGGGGGGAGGGGGGAAACACAAAAAAAAAAAAAAAAAAAAAAAAAAAAAGCAGCCCACAACCCAACAAACAAACAAAAAAAATCACCACAAGAAGCAAATATACAATAAAGGAAATATGTGCCGGGAAAAAAAGTGAAGAAAAAGTCCAGAAGTGGGAACATTAGACTGAATTTTAAATATGGAAAATACAGATACCCCTAACAGGGCATACATTTGCACAGCCATAGAAGTCTTACATATTAAAGAATGCAGAAATAGTTTATAGCTCCTTCCAGTTCCCCATATCTCTCTAGAGATTTCCCAGAATAAATGCTGCTACTTCTGTTTAGCAAATGAATGGATACCCTACTTTGCCTACAACCTTGAACACATACCAAGGAGGCAAGAGTTCCAGAAAACCCATTGCCAATCACATTTAGGTTTTGTATGTGCAGTGTACAAAATGTTTTGCTTCATCTTGAAACAATCACATCTGGGTAACTAGATTATTTGAATTTATCAGGGCAACATTTCAATCATCGTTGACCACTCCCACCAGTATATGCAATTATTCAATAACACAAGAAAACAAGTATAATATGTAATATATATAAATACCTTCTAGAGATTATATACATACAAGCAAATTTATTATGTTGGCTACTTATAATATGCTAGAATGCCATTTTCTCATGGCAGGTGTGTTCCACTGAACACCCTCTTAACATGCATTGCATTTTCTGAGAGCTCAGAAGCGAGGATCTGTGATTGGCTTCCACAGGCTCAGCTCTACTCTGTCCCTAGAAGGCTGGCAGGTCCCTTCTCATGAAGATCTGACCCTCTTCCCAGGGTAAAACCAAGTAATGTTTCAGAAAGCTCCTGTATGTACAAGAATTCATTTTTGAGATTTTATTTATTTATTTCTAGTTTGGAAAGCAGAAGAAATCATTTGAAAATATATACTTGGCAGAAGGGAATAAAACCCCTAACTAATGAATTAAATAATATTATGCTGCCACATTAGGAATTCCTCTTTTGGAGAGGGATTGTTCTGGTATGAGAGACAGTAACTTCAGCAAATGGAGCTTAAACCTGCTCCCCAGGAGACAAGATGTACCAGTCAACAATTGCTTTCCCTGTATAACTACACCTTTGCTGGTATTTTGGTCACATTGCAACATCAGCAAGAAGTGTAATTTTACTCCAGTCAGTCACCACTGATCACTTGTTAATCCAACAAGGTTACTGCAACTTTCATGGGCAGTTCCAGGCAGGTAAGATGTGCTATCAGTATTTAACAACAGAGAGAACTTTTTCAAAATACTTCAAAATGAAAACAGGCTCAAGTCTATTCCCCTCCTTCTGCCCCTCAATTCAAATGAAGCTGGCAAAAATGTCTTCTTAAAGATTATCACAGCGACCTCATGCAATTGAATACTTTAAGTTATCTAGGAAAACAGAAAAAGCCCACTAAATAAAATTCAGGACTTGTAAGCAACAATGCAAGTTAAACAGCTCAAAATAAAAATAAAAGAGGAGGAAGGTGTCACTGAATTGGGATGAAGTAGTGACCCAATCAAACAAGAAATCTAGAGGATTCCAAACTGGGTCCCAGAGTCAGGGCATTAATTTTAAATCCCTCCTTTAAAATTCAGTTTGCTGTCAGTGCATGAACATGGCTAGATAGAAAAGATGACAGGCTTGCAAAAGTGCTCCGTTGACTCTCCAGGGAAGGATGCCAGCAGTTACCCTCGCATGGGGAACAGGGGCTGCAAGTGACTCGCCAGAGCACGGCTGCCACCACCCCTGAAGGGACATTTCACATCCATCGAGCAAGGTGAGGTGTCCCTTGTGGCAGCTGCTGAGCACGGGAAGATTTGTAGGAGAGAAGAGCAGAACAGGAGAGACAAAGATTTTTTCACCCAGGACATGGTATTGATTGCCACTGCATAGATAAAACCAATATATTTTTCTCCATAATTTTAGGCTGCTAGCTGCAGCAACGTTAATGTCAACACCAATACCAATACTGTTGGAAAAGTGGGGCAGCAGAAAGCACTGCCAGCATCTCATGGCGAAACATTCCACACAGATACCCCTGTTAAACAGGATTAAGATCAGGAATTAAAAATAACATCTAGGTTTGGGGGGGGGGGGGGAGGGGACCAAAACCCACTGATTTCATCTTAAAAGTCTTTGTATGTTGATAAGAGTTATTATTGGAAGAGTTATTTTTAAATCATTTCAAACTCTCCAGATCTTCTACCATGCACATTCTTCAGGGTTCAAAGGAACAAATCTTTGTTTCTTCCAAGACATTTGTTTAACATTCAATACAAACATTAGTACAGGCTTATGCTCAGCCTGTATACAGTATTTTGGAGCAGTCGTGAACACATGTGTTCACAAACTGGATGCATTTGCTGTCCTCTTCTAAGAGGTCACTTCAAAACAGACAGTAAGACAGTTTGAGCTTAATGACTTCTGTCATCTGATATTTCATATTTATGCAAATTACTTCAGCTACACTATAGCATTAAACAAACCCAAACTATTTGGAACAATTCACTGAAGGAAAGAGAACTGATCTGTGCACACCCAATACACTCACTCAGCTGAAGCTGTTCCCATTCCCCTGGTAACACAACGTACTATTCATCACCATCTTATGATCCAGTGTGCACAGCAGGTTTGGCTGACTGTTCATTTCTGTAGTTTCAGGTTGTGGTTTTTACTTTGCGGGTTGGAGCAGATTTGCTTTCATTTTTATAATGGTTTCATGTTTATATATTGGTTGGACTAGATGACCTTTGGAGGTCCCTTCCAGCCCAGACATTCTATGATTCTATGATAAGCACAAGGTGTAATACAGTCACAAAGGCTTCCTTCAGAACAAAACCAATGACATATTTATACTCTTTTCCTTAGCTGTCCTGTAATTTTTTTAATTTGTAGAGTACCTCAGCACCCACAGCTGTGAAGCATCGGTGACGGACAAGAGTAGTCCCAGAAAGAAGCAAGTTTAGCTTCCTAGGGCCAGCTCATGCATTCATGTAATAGCCTCATGTAGCACCATATCGCTCCTGTTCAATGCACCCAAAAGACTGATAATCACCAATGATTTACTTTTATGTTTTCCTTCAGCATATGATTTCTTAAGCCTGAAAAGCAATTGTTCTGAACTAAGCAGTCTGTTCTACAGCTCGTTGATGTACGTTAAGGAAGCAAGAGAGGGTCAGCTCTGTCAGACTGCCCCTGCACCTGCTGAGCTCAACTGCACAAACTCACTGACTTGAGAAAACAATAGAACAAAGGAAAAGCCCAAGGACTTCACCCTCACCACATGAGATGTGTACAAAGTCAGCAGGCGAGCACACCTTAACACTTGAATAGTTTTCCAAATTTACACCACAGTTTTGCAGGAAACACGGGTGGCTTGAAAGGTTTTTGAGGTTTTTCTTTTAGGAAAAACTAGACAATTTGCATATTGAAACTAATAAGTCTCTGATCTGGCTGGCCTCCTCACTGCTGTTTTGCCCTTTTATTCAATTAGCACTCACTAACAGGAATGATTTTCACCAAAAGTCACCTTTATGTACTCCAATGTTTCCACAGGCTAAAAGTCAACTGCAAGAGTACAGCTCAAGAAAATGTATATATTCTGGCTGTAGTACACCACAAGACTACAGACATGAAGCTGGATGACCTCTGCTCTCCTCCACATAACAGTCACGATGCTACTGGCAAAGTACAATGATGATGTAATGCAACAATACTCTACTAATTCAGGGGTTTGTTTGTTTGTTTTGTTGTTGTTGTTCGTTTGGTTTTGGTTTGGTTTTTTTTTTTTTTTTTTTTAATGAGTGCAAAACCACTTCAGGTTGCAACTAAAAGCCAAAACCAGACAAACAAAAACACACCCAACCAAAGAAAACCAAAACTCACCAGTGGCTCAGAAGGGAGTTGCCAGTCCTTTAAAATTCAGAGCTTGTGCCAGAAAAATGTTGGGGGCCAACACATGACTAAAGTGAGGCAAGCACAAGGCAACTCATCCTCGTCGTGCTCCAATTCGCCACCCAAACTTCCAAACTAAGGTAATGACTTGAAACTTCTAGAAAAATTCTGGAAAATTACAAGTAGATTTGTTGCATGTTTAAGCAAAGAATTAAGGGAGGTGCCTAGAATAACACTTACGTTAAGTGCTAAGATTATAACTTAATAGTTGCTGTAATTTCAGAGCATTACCATACATTTGTCTTCCTGCGTTAATGCTGACAGAGAATCATAGAATCATTTACATTGGAAAAGATCTCATGATCCTGAACAAATCGTATTCAGCCTATAGCATCTGAGGAGCTATGCCCTCATTTATGAAGTCAAAGTGAAATTCTGCTGCAGTTAATAGAAAATTCTCCTCTTATTCTTTTGTAACTACTTCAAGGGCAAGGTCTCCCTTTCAAGCACATCTGTACCAAAGTGAGCTCTTCCCTATTTTCCCTTTTCTTCAGTGCTAATCAAAAAAAGAATCATGACAGCTTTTGAACTACTCTATAGGTTTGGTTGTTTTTCCTTCCTAGTACTCATTTTTTCGGTCTTTTTGTACCTTAGAGGGCTATACCTCAGCTAGCTCCATACTGAAAAAGACGGTTCCTCTGTGGGAAATGGTGGTGAGGAAAGATTGACACAATGTGCAATAGGAAGAATCAGTCGAGTAGCGTAGCCTGTGGAAGCTCAGGTTTCCAAATCTTTTTGTTAACAGAACTGACTCAGCTCATAATCCACACAGGAAAAGACTATCTGCAGTCCCCAAAGAATTTCATTTGAAAGCAAAGAGGAAACAAGGGCTAGTAAATGCTATTGTTACAGAAATAGCAGCTACATACACCCAGCTATTTCTATTATACAACAGAAATACTCTGCATTTAATATAATCTGTGGTTGTGTTGCCAAGGTTTGGACTGGCAATAACGATGGGACATTTAAATGCATTGTTTTACCAGCTCCAAGGCAAGGACAAGAAATGGGATTCCTAATGAGCACTGGGAAAGGAACACTTTTCTTTTCAAGTTAAAAAGAGAGTTACTATACCCTGCCACAAGCTTAGCCAGACCATGTAATCTATTTTCAGTGAAAATAGGTTCTTTATGTCAGGGGCAGTCATTAATTTCTCAAGCTGTGTGGGGAGTCTTTCTTTGTCCTTACACCTTTTGGGATCTGCAACTTCAGCCATATTTTCAAGAACACCCTGATAGATGTGGAAAAAAATTACTGGACAGAGGGTAGAAAGAATTTCTAGAGATACTTAGAAGGCAAGTCAGAAACTACGAGTGCATCACATTAAAGGAAATCAGTACTGAGGAACTACAGTTTTGTTTGTCTTAGAAGCACATTGAGTTGACTGCCAAAAATTACATTTTTGGCTTTATTTTCCAATCACCTCACCTTTATAAATAACAGGCACGTCAAACACCATCAACCTTTGACTTCTTGGAAAACAGGCGGAAACTGTCAATTTGATCAGTGTAGATTTGAAGGGTAAGTAGCAATTGCAAAAGGGGAAAGGAGGCAGGAAATCATTACTGCATCTGACACTTTTCTTATCCCAAATCTGTTCATACCAGTTACCGTCAAAGGAAAAACAACCAGTCATTCAGTCATGCTACTCCCACTTGCAAGGCTGCTCAACTTGCACTTGCATACTGAAAATCCCTGCCCCATTTTAGCCAAAACCCTTTTCCCCTTTCAACGAATAAAGTTATCCACAGACTTTAGTAGCAAACTTTTCCAATTCCCATGGCTCAGCTGGAAACAGCATTACTGCTAGCAGTCATACTTGGCAAATATATTTGGGGACACTTAATAGCCGTGCAGGTGATTGTGTTATCTTAAAATTTGAAGGTGGCATTGTAAAGGGAACACTTTTTGCACACCTGTAAGAACAGCTGAGACAACTAAGAGCTATACTTTATGCAGGGCCAATTACAAACGGATAAACCTCTGCACGTCAGCTGTTTGCTTTCATAGGACACTGACAAAATGAGGCAAAAAAACTCTTCACTCTCTCTGATATACTGCAAAGACAAAGCTTAATTTCATCAAGGGCAAACTGGCTACATCGATTGGATTATTCATTTGGTATAATGGATTTTGTTTTCTTCCTGCAGCTTTCTCAAAACAAGAACGAAATGAAGATAAATCAGCCCTCACTCAGGGTTGACACAGTGTATATATTTATGGATTCCTAAGCCTTGCAATACAATAGAAGCGAGGTATTCATTACCTGATTTTATTTTTTCTCTGCAGCACTGTTACCATTAGACAGGCCCCACAGAAAACAGACATGCTTTGCAAGGGGAAGGCTGTAGGGAAGCTCAGCAGCAGCTCCACGCCTCTCTCCTCCCTTCAAGGTCTTTCTTTACCATTACTGATAAAACACATAGGGGTTTTCCTTTCCCAGAACAGAAGCCACTTTGAAACACATGCATGAAAGCACACACAACAGAATACCTTTGTGATCCTCCAAGCAAAGGTACAATTGCCTTCTTTTGAGGAAGCACCACTAACGTAATCCTACTTTGCAACTTCAACAACTGACGTAATACCAGAGTTTATAATATCTAGAAATTACTTCCCCCATCATTATGTACCATTGCTATTTTGTTAAAGATTTGGCCTCATCTTTCTTTTCACAGAATACATGAGCTAGTTATGCAAACATACTCAAATCTCTATTTCTAAGAATGGGATTACATATTTATCAGCTGCACCATGTAACAGCCACACTCTCCATCACTAATTATTTGGAAAAAAGAGAATGACATACTGTATTGTGTCAATGTACCTAGATCAAGAAGAAGCCTGTGGCACCATACATTATGACAAATGCTAACCTACAATAACCTCTTTCTGCAGAGGGAAAAAATTAAAGTTGCTGGGCCAGACTTTGACTTACAACACATGGTAGCTCTACTTGAGCTAATTACAACAAACATCAGACCTGTGCAAAATAGGTGCAAAATCTCACACCCATTTATTATTTTGTTTTTCTAAATCTAACAGCAGAATGTAAGTCTGTAGCCATAAACATTGCTTGCATGTGTTTAATGTACTGTCTTAAAGGGAAGGGAATTCAGTCTGCAAAGACGCTCCTTTCTAAAAGTACTGCACTTTCTCAAGTAAGATAATCATTGAAAGAAAGATGACCTCCTGAGCAGTCACATAAATAAATCAGCACTGGCTTCAGAAAATCTCTGATGCTACCTCATACAACAGGCAGAAGACATTCACTTGCATTCCTCCTTTCCTAACCCTACTTTAAAGCAGTGCTCTTTACACAGAGAGAAGCTTTTTGCAAACCATTTAGGATTCTCAAAGAGGCAGGTGATGTAGCTTATGTTTATTTCAAAAGCTTCATGGGGAAAATGCATCATGCAGTATTTCTCTAGTTTTCTACAAGTACATGAACAAAGCCAAAGTAAATCAGCAACTGGCACAACATGCTAAAACCCAGAAACAAAATGAGCAATGAAATTGTACTTATCACTTAGAAAAATCTAAGCCATTCATTTGAGATGCTTATGTTTGGGTAACCTTTGGAAGAATGTTTGCTGTTCCATTACACAAACAATGGGAATATTAGATAAGGAAACGAACTGCAGTTGCCAAGAAGGCTCCATACACTCCTTTCAAATCATTAAACATGTGGATATTATTTTATGGATATACAATGTACTGTGTACGGCAGGGATGTCAAATGTACAGAACTGTCTCACCTAGCCTCCGGGTCTGCGTGGGTCCCAGGAGCGTGGTGCGGGGAGCCCTGAACCAGCACATCTGCATGGCACTGTGCTGATACACCCGTCGAAATACAGAAGCCTAAGAGCCAAATTCAACCTCACTAGGGCCAAGTATTACATCTTGAACAGGCAAGTTACACGGGACGTTGAGACAGCACCGTATGCCAAAGCAAACCTCCTTGCCTCAGATGAGTTATTAACACACGACCATCTTGCCTAGATTTTTTCTATCTGTTCACAATCTTGAAAGACCTACTATGACAATGGTGTTTCATGTGAACTTGGGTCAGACCCAGTGTTTCTCTCCAGAACAGAGCTGCAAAGAGCCAGATAAGAAAGAATTGTTTCCACGCTGTTCTCCACAGGGAGGGAGATGAGGCAGGAGGAACCCCAGGTTCCTGCAGATGGGGAAGGTGCAGAAGGAGAGGTCCCAGTGCACACCATGCGTCCCCTCCTGTGCTTCTCACTGCTCCCAGGGAGGCAGGCACTGCTCAGACTTTCCCAGGCATGCCCCCCAAGTTAAAGGCAGTACTAATCCACCTGTGGTACCTGTCAGGGGTTCAGCAACTGCAACAGCAACTTCAAAACGAAGGTGCATCCAGAATCCGCCTTCCTTCTTAGCTAACCATCCTCCCGCTGTGTCAGTGCCTCTGCTGAGCACAGCTCCCCAGGGGTGGGCTGGGACATTCAGGGGGGTTGTGAGCACCTGAGCAGGCCAGCAAAGGCAGCAAGTGTTTATTGAAGCGACTAAGGAAAAATGTCAAGTTATCACAAGTTCTTACCAGCACAACCACGCTTCACTCTGCACACATAACTAGGTGAAATATGAGTTTAAAGTTTGTTAGTGTTCTTTTTCCCATGCAAGGTAGAAAAAAAAGTCGCAAAACAATCCTCAGAGGGTTTTGCCATGACAATACTGAAGGTTTTTTTCATGGGGAAAGGCTGTTTTCATTGTTCAAAGCAATCCTTCCATGTGGAGAGAACATGTACAAATAAGGACTAGATGTGTACTTGGGAGTTTGGCTCCTGGCCTGGGTGTGTTGGCAAATTGGCCTGAACTGCATGTTTTGACACCACAAATAAGGACGAGGAATTAGACAGTGCGGTGATCCGGAGAGACAAGGAGCGGGTTTTCTCCTACAGAGCTTTTAAGGTCTTGCTTTGAATTTTTCCAAAGATAGCTCAGCCTCACAACTGAATTCTTAAAATTCACTTTAGGAGAGCTGGTAATACAGCTTTGAAAAAAAAAAAAAAAATCATTTCATGAGTAGAATAATATTCATTCAAACCTTGAATTTCAAATAATGTGAGAAAAACTCAAACTTACAGATAATATTTGATGGTTTATGCATGACTATTAAAAATAGCTCAAATGATGCTGTTATCAATTTCTTTACTTTCAAAATCTATTTCTGACAGTGTGGTTTTACAGATTTCAATCTCTGGGAATCCATTATTATATATTCCTACTTGAAACTTATATTTCTCTGAATCAAGTTGCTTTTTTTTCCCCTCTCCAAATTCATTTCTAAATACTTTACACATCTGTAGCTAACTTAACGTTTAACAACACAGTGGTGCACATAACTGAAAACTTGCATTTTTCATGTCAAAAGTAGGTTCCGCTGGGTCATGTTATAATGTCACATCTGAATTGTTTTTGCACTGCTGGGTACCCACCAAACCCCAACAGAAAAACCTCTCCCATAGTGCTGTAACATTATCACCAATGTGCTATCTCCCATTTCAAGCCTGATCATGCAGATATCACCACAGGG
>NW_008594204.1:130277-130482 GCF_000691845.1 Merops nubicus | reverse complement strand
AAGAGGGTGGGTTTTTTTGTTATATATAAACGAAAGAAGCTTCATTTTTCATGCACATTGTAAATTACTGCTTCCAAGTATTTTAAGCAAGAAATCACAGAAGTTAATTCATTAACTTTCTTATAAGGAATATAATTTTTGGTAGATTAAAAACAGTGTAAATTGGCACATGCTACATACAGTTGTGGGACAAAATACAGTTAAG
>NW_008594204.1:63267-130246 GCF_000691845.1 Merops nubicus | reverse complement strand
ATACCAGTCTCATTTGGTATTCATCCAACTAACTCATCACATTTTACCAGCTGTCCTTTATAAGGTATCACTAATGCTCAAGTGGGCCTCAGAGACTCAGATTGCATGGAAAATTATACAACTGTCATCACAGCTCTGCCCAGTGGGCGATTCAGTGTTGTTTTGCAAATGACAGCTAGGTCTTGCTTATTTTCTGTATTACTAGAATAATGAAAGTGAAACCAATCTGAATAAAAATATTTTTAAAGAAAATTCAAGGAGACATATTTGTATTTATTTTCATGTAAAGTATTTCCATAGATTTTGCAAAGGTTCTTTCTTATGAGTGCTTAAATGGTAGCTGTTCATTATAATATAATCACTTGAACGCAGGAAGTCCCTTAGGCATAACCGAGAGCTGGGATCCACGCTGCATCTATAGTTAGAAAAGCAATCAAAGAAAATTTAAAGAAGAGCGAGACTGAAGCCTTGCAGTCCATAATAATGTTATGAATTCGGCATGCAAGTATTCTACTCAGCATTCAGCAGATTTTAAACCTCCACACTGAATTAATACATGAGTTCAGCAAACACTGCTAAGGGTATCTTCACAGCAGTGTAAATAACATTTGAGTCAGGCCTGAAACATCTTACCTTGTGAAGTTCAAGGCCTTAAGAACAGAGCTTCAAAAACACACTTGCACTAGAAGTGATTGATTCTACCAGTTCACAGGTGATACATCATATATTAACATGAAAAATGAGTTGCTGAGTAAATTCTGAGCTAATTGCTACGTCTTATTTTCTCAACATTGAGTAAGAGAGTAAATTCAGGTTAGACCACATTTTACCGAATTATAATGTGCCTGCTTCCAGGGTACGTTTTTTTTTCCTCCATTCCAGTAACTACTTAACCCATACCCCACAAAATGAGAAAGATGTTATGAAAGTAAACTTTGAAAGAGCTTGCAAGCTGAGGAAGAACACAGTTCTACGGTCAAGTCCTTTTTGCTGGTTCATTTGTGTTCACCCAGGAGTCTTGCTCAGCAAGGGTTTATTTGGTTTATTGAAAGAAGTGCCCTGCAATAATGCTTATTATGTTCCCCGTAAAATGTGTAAAATGTGCAGCACTCCAAACTATACAAAAATAGTGGAAGTTCAGTTAACTCTGCTTCACAAAAAAAGAGGCTGTTTGGAAAAGGGATTTTCAGGCACAGTGGTACTTTATGGGATTTCATAGATAGCCCATGGGGAATCCACAGTTTGCTGCAAATACCAAAAGATCAAGATGTACGTGAGCCTTCATTATGGACATCAATAATTTATTTGTAAATCATGTCTACTTTGTTAATTCCACTTTCATGTAAGAAACTATTAAGTTCACTCAAGAATATCCTCTTCTATTTTAACTTTTTTCACTGCTCTTGGATACAAGAAAAGCAATGGCTAGGGAATTATAACCAGACAGATGCTTATATTTGACATGAGCCTTTGAAGTTTTGTTTTTCTGTTGAATTGTTATGGATACTGTCAAATGAAAATTTCCAAGTTTGACTTGACATATTTCAGAGAAATTCCCTCCTAAAATGATTTTTCCCAGCAGAATAATTAAAATTAAGAGGAAAATCTGGTGTGACTGGGAATTCCTGTTATGTGATCGAATTTAAAATTAAAACCCAGCAGAGCCTTCAGGATTCCAAGGCTATGCTGACATTTGAAGCTGGAAATGTTCTTTCTTAATGCACAAGTGATGAAGTGCACGTAAGGCTTAGAGGAAAGTTACCTTATCTGAAGTATCAGATATAGATTACTGCTGGAGTCAGCATGCCACACTAGCTGGATCCATGCACTCTGTTCCAATATGAGGAATTAAGTTTCCCTGATGTCATAAATTGAACTGATAATGCCATTAACATCTCCTTTGAAGTTCACATTGACCAGGTAACCGCTAGAATGAGTTGGCAAAACTTTACTCAAGTCACTAAAGCACCCTCGGCTCACCCAGCCTGAGACTTCAGCTCTGACATCCTATAAACCACTGAGGGATATTTAAGATGCAGAATCCCTAGTGGGATATTTATAAATCAGTGTTTATTCTGTATTGTAAATATAGAGATCCTGTACTTCTGTCTGGAATTCCCCAGATGTGTCAGTGAGATGTCAGAATCACTGCATATACTTTGAAGAGCTGATTCTCTCATGTGCAACAGTTCTTTGGTCACTCTCTGGAAGGCTGATGGACATCTGGAAATCCCCTGCAAATGGCAGGGTCTCATTTTCCTACCTCAGCATTTCCACTGGAAACAGTCTGCAGGTAGGAAAAGAGAAGGGTCAAAGATTTTGGCAAGACTAGAAAACAGGAGAGTTTTGTTATAAAACAAAACATCTGCCACTAGTCACAATACAAGATTGCACATGAACGTTGAAGCACTATTGGAATTGGCTGCTCCCTTTAATACAGAATTAGCTTAATAATTCCGTGCTGAACAGGTACTGTTCACTGCTTTACAGTTTATAATGCTTTAACAAGACTGTGTACGACCATGAAGAATCTACTCAAAAACTAGGCATTGACAGCTGCTCCTTGGGGACTCTTCAACTACTCTGATTTATAATATCACACTATGCGACTCTACAATTGACATGTTTTTGATTACACCAATAATTCAAGACTTTGAAGCATCTAAACAGAGGAGGTAACTAAACAATTAATTTTAAAAAGGAGAGAATGGAATAAAGCCAACACTTCTATCTTCTTGAAAAAGAAAACAACTTAAATTAGCATCTTGGCTACTTTAGAAGACAAGATAAATATTATAGACTCAAAGACGGTATAATTTCCAAAAGTGTTAACATTCTTTGGAGATGAAAATACAGTAATGAAAACAGAATTTTACTTGCACTGAAAGAAAAAGAATTGGTGAACAGGAACTCTGTGAGGAAAGGGAAACCCCCCACCATTTTTGAAGTTATATGGGAAGATATTTGGGCTGGGTATTGAGAACTAGACTGACTCATAATCAGGTAGAGAACTCCAAAACCACTTAGAAGAATAGATATTGAAAAGTTATGATTGGTATTATTAAACATAAAAAAGGAGCTTAAATGTATAGACAAAATGTCATACTAATAAAAACATTGATAGAGTCATATATTGATAACTTAAACGAAACTATCTATAGTAATACAGTAAATCAAAGTTAGCAACCACAAAACATATATGTTACATATTGGTCTATAAATTAACATAATGTGTATCTCAAAGGGTCATTTCATATTCCCAAGATACCTAAATACATAGAAATTCTTCTGAAGCAACTAGGCTGCACCTTCTTACCCAAAAGAGAATATATGTTAAAGCCTCTTTATAATGCCATTAATAAAGTGCTGACTTTGTCTACCTTTTAAGGCAGAAATCATGCATTTAGCTGTTTAAATAAACAGCACTTTTTTTATTCTCATGGTAACTTTAGCTATAGCTAAACTGTTTTTATAAACTTTCTCTTCTTCTGTTTTCTTATTGTTGGGAATAATGGCAGCACCATAAGAATTGCATTCAGGTTTAAAACCAAACCTCTTTCTTTCAGTGTCTGGAGAGCCCTTATGCAAAGTCCCCTGATTCAATTGCAGTGAAATACACTTACCTTCTGTTGGTGATGTCTTCAGATGTCTGCAGAGCCCCTCTGTTTCCCCATAGGTCTCTTTAATTTTTACTACTGCTTCTGTTCCTCGAAGTTCCATGAGGGAGCGCAGTTCTTGCAGTGTGCACCCAAACTCTCCTGCATGATTGGCCTCATTTCTTTGGTTCTTGGAATAAAAATCGCTGTTTGTCATGTCACCCATTTTTGCTGATTATATTGCTCCACTTATTATAGTTGATACGATCTTAAAACTCTTTAAAAATTGAAGGAATCTGGAATTTTCCAACCTAGGAAATCAAAAAGAATCCAGTGTGTGTCTGGCGAGCGATGTGTTGGATGCCTCTGGCGTGCAAGGTGTCCCTGGCTGACTAGTGGTCCGCAGAACGGCTGCTTTCAAGGCTGCAGACCAGCTCCACTCCATTCACCATTTCCCATTATACAGCACCCAAGCTGTAGAATCTACATGGTCATTTCTTCCTCTGGACCTTTGGGAACAAACACAAAGGATTCATTACAAGAGTGAGCAGTAACGCTTCACAAAGGTGATCTGAAATTTATTCTCTCTCTAGTTGCAGGTTGACTTGTCATTGAAGAAACGCTTTGCAGAAACACTGAAGAGGGGCCCGTAAAATGCTGCAGGCAGTCCGAGTGAGCACCGACACCAAGAACACTAGCTCTGTCTTAGGTAACGCTCTCTACAGCTCAAGCACCAATGGCAGCATTGCTGGCTTTAATCAAGTCCCAAGAGCACCGGCTAAATGAGACTGCTCATGAATATTAATAAGTAAGCGATTAGCCCAGTACACTATGTGCACCTCCAGTATATGATCTGGTTCATACAGCCACATCAATCTCTCATCTGACAGGAACAAAGACTCTCTCATAAAGGTTCCACAATAATAAAACTTAGTTAAACACTACTAGTTTTCATAACGGGTTAAAGCAAAACTGTTTTTCAGTGCAAGGACAGTAAAACTGGTGGAAAAACTAGAGGCATCGTTACAAATCCAGGATACATTTAAATACATCACATCTTGCAGCCTTGCCTCCTGTGAAAGCAAGCAGAGCCCAGAAGAGAGCTGTAACACCTGGGCTGGCTGGGTTGGAAGAGCCAGAGCTACAAGCTGCACACGAGGCAGCCGTTGGGTTGCTGTGCCACAGCACTGCCTGTGAGCCCACTCGCCAACAGCTTCGCGTTTACAGCTACAAACTGGCGAGCACGAAGCCAACACATGCACACAAATACACACACGCATTGGGTGGGGATGGGTTTGTTTCTTTTTTTCTTCCCCTCCCCCCCTTCTTTTTTACTATGGTTGAAAAAGGCCCATTTGCACAATCTGGGAGACAGTTGATTTCTTGCTAAAACCAGCCTTTAAAACCTGTTGCTTTCCCATATTCTAATGAAGTTGGTTTAAATATTCCTGAAACCAGCTATGATATTTGTCACAGAGTTTTAACAGAGATTAAAGGAGTTTTTTTTGCCCCAAGCAGGCTAGTGTGTGCACTGTCCAATCTATAGGTCTCAGAATATTTTTCTTATAATAAAAAAAGATCTTTAAAAGAAGCCACCATCAGCTTGATGACTGCTAAACACGTTAGAGTCCAAGTGCATATTTTGAACTTTCTAGGTACAGCAACATACAGTGGAAATGAGTGTACATGTAAAGCACAAAGACGATCCCCACGTGTTTCAAGTCCTAGTTTAATAACTGTGCAACAACTTTCATTTCCCACCCACATATAGTTAACAGAACACATAGGTTTCATATTTCCACTGATCTATTTGCTCTGCATGCAAGAAAGACCAGACCCACTGTATGCATTGATTCCTCTTTGTCCACAGTAGCACTATGTGCTTTGGAGCTGTCTGATACACTTTGCTCAATTAGATGAACTGAATCTTTACCAGCCCTCTCATTTACAGATAAAAACTCAACACTGCTTTATTTTCTGTGGGGGGGAAAAAAAAAAAAAAAAAAAAAAAAAAAAAAGGAAAGTATCGAAGTTTCACTACAATATTACAGAACGCAGTTCAAATAGCAGTTAGCTGCTACATGCTTCTTCTACCCATCCTATTTATTGGTATTATAGTCTAGTTAGTCTAGTGCTAAGAACTTCTGCCAGCCCTGATTTCACATATTGCTTTTCAAGTCCATGAGAAGAAAAAAAATTTTCAGCACAAAATGAGGCTTAAAGTGAGCAATAAAAAGCAATTGGAAGAAGTAATTAAAAAGAGCTTTTATTTGCCACGCAATAGCCAAGGGGGAGATATTCTGCTCATTCTTGCATGTTGGCCAGTGCTCACAGTGTCAATTCATTTTTAAATAATTCCCTATGTATAATATGCAGAAAAGACCTTCCCCAGTATTGCTTTATCTGTTTTCAAACAGGATGGATCAGTATTCTGAATAGAAAAAACATCAGCCTGTAGCATAGTTTTGAAAAAATTTCAGGATAGAAGTGTCACAGATGTCCAGTAACAGACTTCAGCCCAAGAGGCGCTGAATCACCACAACCTCCACTGATGACAGCCCCTCCCCTTCCTAAAATCAGCATTTCTGACTCTTCCTGGTTTCATCTATGGTAAGTTGCTGCTGACAGTCACAACTAAAAGCAGACTCAGATTTGATCATGAAAAACAATACCCTGAAAAATGTTGTAAAAAAACGAGGCAGCAATAATAATGATGAACAGCTACAATGACAGAGTGCTATTTATTTCCAGTGGGCAAAAAAGAATCTACTCCTAAGATAATGACACTTCAAGATGTCTAACACTAGGTGTCTAAAACAGCCATGATGTTAAAAACAATCACCCAACGCAATCCAAAACACAACAAAAAATACACCATTCGCCTAACAGAATTTACAGGGCTTTGCTGGTCCTGTGGGCTTTTAAAATGTTCCTCTATAAAAATAAAATTGTTCTTTAACTGTTCCATAACACCACAGTGAAAAGATAATTATTAGTATTTTCTGAGGAGAATCATCCACTGATTTCATTAGTGAGGCAAAGGGTACTAAGTTTGGTATCAAAGATATTTTCTGCATGATTTTTCTGTGGGACATGTACATCGCCCTCAAAGCATTTCCTTTGACCCACTAGGCCATCACTATACATTAAAATATTTGCTTCTATTCTTAGAAAATGTCACTTGTCAGCTACAGCAAGACAGTGTTCCAGCTTTTTAGCAAGTTGAGTCATTTGCCTGCTTAATTTTTAATTTCACCTTCAATTAAATATTAATCAATAAACAACAAATATGAAGTTTACACTTCCTTCAGTTCTTTAAAAACAAATCACTCAAGAGTTTGTGCTCTTCATGACTCACCTAATGTTACAACGTCGGGGAAACACCATCTCACTTTGACAGGCAGGTGGTAAAATAAAGCACAAAGCCTGACTAGCATTATTTACTGATAATGCATCTCCCAACTCCCTCGGAACAAGATACACAGGATTCATTCGATCCATCAACCTCTTATGAAAGGTCCAGGAACCTTGCCAGGGTGCACAGTAGGTGAGCATGACGGACACATGACCACCTCATCCTGCCTGAGGGGTTAATGCTCCTTTAGCAAAAGCTGAGGAATAGAAAACTTGAGACTGGCCTATGGCAACATTCTCCCATCTGTGAGGCTCCACCAGCTAACCCTCATCAACTCAATTCAGATCTACCTTGATCCACCATACAACTCGTCTTCTGCTTCATAGGAGCTGCAGATCAAGACACACTCTGAAGAGAAACAAAGACTTCTAAACTGGGACTGATCTCTTTCTAACATGGGCATCTAAATTAGGTGAGCTGAATTTCACGCTTGGGCTGCCTTCTTCCACCAGTTATAGGGCAAGTCTGCAGAACCAGTTCACAAACGATATCCAGTGGCATTCGAATCCCACCGCTATGGTCTAAGCCACCTGGGGAATAACATCTCCAGCAGTCAAAGGGAACAAGGCTGGGCAAGCCACAAGTTTCAGCAGCAGAAGATGCATTGCACTGGGGTTTGTGGAAACAACTGGTTCGCGACAAGGTTGGAAATAGCCATGGAGCTCAAGGACTTCCTTTCTTTTCAGGGGAGTCCTGAGTCCCCTGAGGACCTCTAGGACAAACTTTCTCAACCTCTTTAACCCAAGGGGGGCTCAGGCTCTTTCAATCCAAAGTCCATCTTCTATGCTGCGCTTCAGTGGTTTTAATTTAGAACCAAATGCCTCCCAGGCCACAAAGAGCAACCATCCCCCAAGTGCTGAGAGCACAGCTTTTGACACCATTCTAGCACATAATCATTTCCTCCTCAGCTACATCTTGGGTCTCACCACTCCCTAGGACAACAATTTACAGGGAAACTAGCCTTCCATAGACATGCTCAGAAGAAGAGACATGAAAAACTCCAGTAACTGAAAAACTTAATTTCACATACAATATTACATTGTTCCTCCAGACAAAAGCATTAGCTGTTAGCGAAAGTTATCTCTTTTTCTTTATTCTTACCAATGCTTCTGAAACAAGAACTTTGTGTAAAAAAAAAAAAAATCTTAAACCACAGTTTAAAAACAACAGTATTCTGTGGACAAAAAAGATAAAATAGCAGCCCACCTAGATTCACTTCAGGTAGCAAAACACTTCACATACTAGAAAACCCCAAGTAAAATACTATTCTTACTTTTCTCATTAAAAATTCAGAATAGAAGTCTTCACCTTGGTCTGAGATTTTATCAAAGATGTAATGGATTATTGTTATATAAACATGCTACAAATGCAAATTTTGTTTGGTTGGTTTTGGTTTTTTTTTCCCCCCCAGAGTGGCTGAGTCTTGAGGAACACACTTCCATTCCTGTAAAGCCCAAGTCAAATATTTTTCATCTTCTAGCTGTTTAAAGGAAACACATGCCAATTAAAACAGAAGCAATTTGGATGAGCTAACTGCAAGTCTGCTGGGAAAACTATTCTTTGATTTCCCTAATCAGGAAAAGTCTCATCTTGGAAGCTTGTAAATATTTTCACAGTGTGTTAGAATGATTTCTAAGTAGATATCATCACCATTTATTCTGATGTCTGATTTCATTTGGACTTCTATTGGCAGAAAAATTAGTAGCAAGGTTACAAACTGGATTTCACCAGATGAGAATCATAAGACTTGCCTTTCATAGTCCTTAAAGGTCTGGACAAATAATGGAATCACGATGATTCAAAAAATTGAGAATACAGCCATAATTTGAGTGCTTTCTCTAAACTGTCATCTACGATTATTCTAACTCTGAACCTAAAACCTGATGACAAAGGAATTGCTTGTGTCACAGGAGGAAGGATGAAAAAGTAATCACTTCTTAAAGGGCTGGCAGAGGCACAGCCAGGGCAGAGAGAGCAGCAAAGCCAAGGTAATATTCTCTCATCATACAACTGAGAAGAAGGCACAGACCTGGTTCCCTTGGATTGAACTAAGGGAATTAGCAGTTCCCACCCTTCTGCTCTAGGTAGCTTTACTGTCCCACTTGGATTATTATTTGGCTGTAGACAGAATGTTAGCTGAGGCCTCCACAGAGCCCATAAAGCAAGGGGACAAAAAAAGTGCTGAAAGTGTCACATTTCAGTGAGTAGTTGGTATTTAACCAGATTCATCTATATTAATTGCATTAGAGATACCAAAGAGATTTAAGGGAATTTTCCCTTGAGTCTGAGCAAAATCATCTGAGAGGTTTTTTTTTTTGAAGACTACGGTTGCTTAAACTCTGATGCTTGGTGTGGGTAGCAGCAGGATGATAACATATTGCAGAGGATAAAAATCTCGTGGCAGACCTTTGCAAGGTGAAAACAGTTGATAAAGAAAACCATAACCTGCCCTGTAGAAGTCTGCAGATGCACAAAATACCTCAACCGTGACCCAGTTGCACCACCTTTAACAATTTCTTGTTCTTTTCATATCAAAGTGTCCATCTGTTTGTGAATATAATCTTGGTGGATCAGAATGAGAAAATCTACCCAAGCAGCAAACAAAGCTAATAAAATGCACCTAAAGATGCTCAAATTCACACGTAAGGAAAAACACCATTTGAATAAAAGCAGGTTGGCACCTCCACAAGTGTGAAAATTTTAGTTAATACTAGGAAGACAAGAGTAGATAAAGAAAGAGAAACTGACCTTTGTAGCCAAGTGTTGCCTGAAAATGTTCCTGACTTCATCACTACATCTCTTAATGAATTTTAAGTTGCACTAACTTAACTCATACATAATTCATTCATGAGCACACTGCAATGAGATACTTGTACATTCCACTGAAAAATTACTATTTTTTCACGGATGCTTCAGTCAGTTGCTATTCTTAGAAGTACATTTTTTCCCTGATACTATACTGACATAAAGACAATAAAATTCAGGTTTTTTTAAAGATTACTAAATGAAAAAGATACTGTTTTAAAAATCA
The DNA here is from genome assembly GCF_000691845.1 of Merops nubicus. Taxonomy (NCBI): domain Eukaryota; kingdom Metazoa; phylum Chordata; class Aves; order Coraciiformes; family Meropidae; genus Merops; species Merops nubicus. The sequence continues at coordinate 120,204 of NW_008594204.1, read as the reverse complement.
CAGGCAACTGTCTACTATAATCCCTAAAGTAACTATTATTTTAGTCCTTTCAGAATGAATCCACATCTCCAGTCAGCTTGGACTTCTTGTACCAGTTTTGCTATTACGTAGGATAAATAAAAATTATTCCATGCCTCCAACAAAATACTGTTCATTATTTGAAGGTAAAAAAAGGCACTGTCACAAAATAACTCATTGTTAAAGAGGCACAAAATATCTTTAATTTCAGTTATACAATAAGCCTATTTACTTATGAGATCTACTAAACAGAATCAAACTCTCACAAATTTGCTGAAAATGTTTTCCATGCCATACCAGTATAATGAGGGAAACTTAAAATAACTACTGTGAAATACAACTACCTCCAGTGCCCTGTTACAGTGTGCAGTTACTCAGTCTACAATTTGATACCAAGTCTGTTTTCCACCATCGCTCATGTAAATGGTTACAGCAAAGCCAAATGAACTACTGACAGGAACAAAAACACTATTAAAGGAATCAATTCCGTCCCATTAAAGTCAATGAAATGACTCTATCAGTGACTTCTGTGGGATTGGATCAGGTCCTGCAGATGAAATCCTTCCTCCTCTGACACCAGAATTGCACTCTTTGTGAATGCTGGTAGTAGGCAGACTGCAATAAGAAACCAAACCGTGTTGATGATCACTCAGCACCCAGCACTGGTCCGAGTTACAAAATATTCCTGGCTCTGCGATGCAACATCCTCAACATCTGCTGGCTTCAGGCACCGCCTTCTGAGACCAGAGTGGAACCAGCAGGACCTGCTCTAACGGGGAGTCAGCCCTACAGAAGCTTTCTGAAAAGTCATCTCCTATGCAAAGACAGTTTTCTAGTAGTCTGTACCAGCCACAACTTATAAGAACCCTCTCTCATTTCTCACTAGAACTAACATGGATTTATTTTGTTTTGCTTTCAGTGATAAAACGAAAGGTTATTTTGTTATTAGCTATTTGTTTTCCAATTTCATGCTGCAAAGAAGTTATTTGGTTTCTTATTCACTGCCTTCCTGCACAACACATACTCCTACTCTTTGGGGTTGTACTTTTGGCACTGAAGAAATAAACCTATATAAGGTTTAGAAAATCCATGTTTTCATGTATAGCTGCATTGATTTTATACAGTGACTAACACAACACAGTTGTTCCAAGGAGCAGCCAACTAGGTTACCAATTTTATCAAAAACACATCTGGAAAAGCTAAGGAATTTAAGATCTTCAGATATGAGTCAATCAAGTAGATGTTGGGGGGAAAACAAATCTTAAATTAAATGCTCTAAAAGTAATAGCTGACCAGCTAAGGAATATACCCCAGCACAGATCCAGAATCCAGCACAGATTATGGCATCACCTAAGGGGCGTGGAGGGATGTGGAGGAGGGGGAAAAAAGACATTTCTCCAGCAGGAAACACACAAAAGATTCATTACCGTGTGATGTAGTACAGAGATTTACTGATCAGCTATGAGTTAATCAGTATCATGTCCAGGATAAAATTTTCAAAATTCTTTCAACTGGACTGAGGTACTGGCTTTTTTTTTCCCCCCCCCCCTCCTTCCCAAAATCTAATGTTATGCTACATTCTATTACAGTATTAAAACCCAGGGGACAAAGATGAAAAACCCTATACAAAAAAAAAAAAAAAATCCAAAATCCGCAAGACTCCAATTCAGATATTTTCTTTACTTTTTTTTTTACTTTTGCTTCATTAAAATCAAATAATTGAAACAAACACTAAAAAGACAGGGCATTCTACATTTGTCCTTGGTTCATGCACCTTACATATCAGCAGGTTTATTAAGTCTAGAATTTTAATTACCACGCGACCTTTACTATCAAGAAGATATCGTGCAATTTCAAGGGATTTTGAGTGGTCTGCGCTTTTACAGTCTATGTGCCTGGTATCTGATTTGTCATTGGTATTTGATATGTCATTTTACTCAGCCAGTTCTCCGGAATATCTTAAAAGAAAAAGGTTATCTAGCTCTTTGAACAACCAGGCTTAGTAGAGACTGATAAAATAGAGCTGACAATCCTGCTCTACCCCACACTAACACACATTTTTGTATTTCTGTCCAGTCTCTGGTCAGAAGGGACACTGAATTTGGTTCCTAATTTTAATGCTAGGGTAGAAACTGCCATTTCTCCTGACACGTACACATATAGCTTAACCTCATTGTTTTTGCAGTGCTCAAAATTTTTGAACAATATTTTACAGAGACTTATTTTAAAAATTGAGAGTAATGAAGAAAATCTTATCTATGTCTGAACCATCTATCAGCCTTTTAATAATAAACTAAAATTTCTACACACACTCCCTCTTTGGCCCGTAAGTTGTAGAAAATCCAACTCTGAAAGCACATTGTTCAATTCCTCTGCCAGCACGTGTCTGCCTTCCCAACACCTACCTTGGGGGCTGCATCAAGCACTACTTGTTTTGAAAGTTCTTAAACCATGGCAGAAATATTTCCAGTACTAATTAGAATTTTGTCAAAATAGTTGTCTCAAATACTTAAAGGAAGCCAGAATTTTAATATTTAATACTGTTTAAATTAGCTGGTGATAAATGGAGGCCTTTTCCTGCTTTAGACGGAAGCAAGAACACATCTATACTTATGAGCAAGCACAGTGGAAGAGCACTCATTAAGGTGCAATATAATTTTGACGGGTTAAAAGTTAGCAGGTAGCATGTTTTTCATAAGTATAGATCTACAGAATAACAGAGAACAAAACTCAGGGAAATCCATAACTGGTCAGCTGCAACAAAATGCATTTTGTCATGTCCTGTTCCAAACTCTGCACTCTAAAAAGCCCAAACCAAATTTTGCTTGGTCTACTTCTTTACATCAGCTCAAATGCAATAACAACAACAACAAAAAAAAAGGGAGGAGGGAAGGAAATAAAAACTGAACCCATGTCAGCAAACATGGTATAGAGGTCAATGATCTTTGTATCTGATGAAAAGTTAGTGCTTCTTAAAAGGAAAATAAGAGAGAAATTACATCCAGTATGTGGACGTGCCAGAAGCTGATGATTTTACTAAAAAATACCAGTTTAAATACCAATATTCTCGGTATGGATGGTTATTTAGAAAGCATCACTGTTTATTCTGGAACCTACTAGAAATATTTTGCAACACATACAATTGATGGACAAGATTAAATCCCAAAATTTTTCATGGAAAAGGCCTTTCGTATTTATCATCTACCTCCAAACTGCTAAAGCATGATCAGTGTTGACACTCCAAGAAAGAAGCTCAAAATTGTACATAAGCCAAGGGAAACCACTCAATGAAAAGAAAAAACAACTACCAAAAAAGCTGGAATTGCTCTGCTCTTTTCTCTGTTCTTCTCTCAGCATCTACCACATAAATCAAGCAAACACTAGCAGTGAAAAGGACTGTTTGACTACTGCTGGTCGTGCCACTCTTTAAAAGAAGTGAAGAAAATCAGAGCACATTAACAGATCATTAGTCAAAAGACTAAAGAGCCACAGCACAGCCACACCAAAAGGGAATCAGATTGCTGCATTTATCCAAAAATGCTTTATTTTCGCCTTATACACACAATAAGGTCTTTTACCTAAGAGTGGCCTCAAAATTCATAGTGGAGAAATCCATTTTGGCAGAAGGAGGAATCTTCTTCTATTTTTCAGGGGCTACTCAAGAAAAAACAACAACGACAACAAAAAAAGACCTTGGCTAGCAGCAGGGCCAGCCAATGTGGGAACAAGAAAAGAGGAGCAGCTGAAGTCAGACACCATCACTGTCAGTCAGCACTTGGCATATGACTGTTCAGCAGATGAAATGCTGGACCACAACACAGCTCTCCAGGAGAAACAGCTGCCCAGGGGAAAAAAAAACAAAACCAACAACAAAAAAACATCAAACACAAACTTAGATTGCAGTCTGCATCTGCAGCCCTATCTTCTGCCACCTTGGGTTCACTATCGGAGGCATCTTATACTATTAAGTAACGGTACAAAGCGATAAAAGTAGTACTGAATCTTTAGTGCAGCACCACTGGTTGTTAATGAGACGCAGAAAATCCAGCGTCCATGCAAAAGAATTATAAGCAGAATAATGAAACAGGGAGAAAAGAAAATGGGAAAGAAAATCAACTGGCTGTTAAAAAAAATACAACATATCATCATATGGTTGGAACTAGATGATCTTTAAGGTCTGTTCCAACTCCAACCATTCTGTGATTATTTAATGAGTGAATTGAAATTTATACAAGTGGAATCGGAACACGTGCACTTTTCATATGCACTGTTCCCATGACTGTAAAAGAAAACTGTGTTATAGTCTATTTTTTTTCCTAAACAAACATATATTTGATTTTTGTTAACAGTAAGAAGAACTTTTGTAAGTTTTTCTTTTTAAAAAAAAAGCAAAAAAAAAACTTTTGTAACTTTGCCTTTAAAATAAAAGCTAAAAGAATTTTGACATAAGATCGGGCTGTTTTGTTCTTGAAATGGGATGCAGTTCTCTAAAATGAGAGCAAAGAGCCCAAATGATAATTAACAGCTCTATTTGGTGCTCTAAGGACCATCAAAGACAGATTTTGTTGTTGTTGCCTGCAAATTTCAAGGCAAAAGACAATTTCCACTTTGCCTGGATAGAGCCACAACAGGTTATACACAGTACAAAGATATCAGCCACCCTGAATATTCTAATTTTGTTAGGCAGGGGTTTTAAGCAAGTAGCTATTCTTAGACAACACATCTCATTGAGCAGGACACCCAAATCCAGTAGGTGCCAGGTACAGACAGACCAAGTGGTCTACTCCAAGTACGCACCACTCAAACACCACAACCGCTGCTTCCCACCAGTGCAACACAGTCCTGTACAAACTGCTCAGGTTATAAAAGCTTTCACTCACGCGCAGATTGTTCTGGAGTTCATCCTGCTTCCTATCTAGCCACACCAGCCACTCACAATAAAACAACCCATACCTTCTTAATGTCTGCTCCTCAGACATACTGCAGATGGCAGGATCCCGTGCTGCTCCCCAGCGTACCTGGACCTGCCTCTGCTATCCCGGTACATGAGGGACCTGCTTTACATGCCATGCAGCCAACACCCACCTTCTAACAGTCAAGTGCCCCGAACTGAAGCAGTGCTCCTCTTCAGAGGACAAAAGGACAGCGTCACACTGGACATGGCCTGTTTGTACCTCTAAATTCCATAAGGAATTATGTCAAAATTAATCATATAACAGATCACTTATCTAAATGTATAAAAGCCCCAAATGTACTCTAAATGTATAAAAAAATGTATAAAAAGCCTAGCCTGCTGCATGCCTGTAAGTTACAGGGCATGCCTAAACATACTCATGTAAGCCTCAGAATTCAAAAGCAGCATGTGAAAGCATAACAAATTTAACTACTGAAAAATTAAGCTACCAATATTTCAATGTGTCATGGTTACAGGGGCTGGGACCAGTTTATCCTTATGTGGGTAGAACCAAAACTGTATATTCTATACTCTCTATGTCAGTGCTCATGGGCTGTTAAGAAAATCACGGGTAGCAGCTGCCCAGGACAGACCTCACACCCCAGGCTATAACAGATAAGGAAAGAAGTTCAAGGTCAGGGGAGATGTTAACACCTTTCCCACCCAGCAGGAGTCCTCCTCCCTGTTAATGGGCCCATCCATGCCTCGCCCCATGACTCATACAGAGCTCCCCCCCAGGAGCTATTTCTGTTTAATGGACCATCAAGGACCCACTGCATGACTCCTAGACTGATATCAACCCATTGTGAGATGCTCCACCCAGGGGGAGGAGCCAAGTGCTCCCACCTGGATATAAACTGGGGTTCAGTACAGCACAGGGGGCCTTACCCACTGGATTTCCAGAGGACAAGAGCTACCAGATCTTTTCTACGGGACCACTGTTTCATCTGGACTGCTACCACCACCCTAACTACAGAGTATCAGGTTGTATTCTGACTCTGTCTGTGGTTTTCCTTTGTATTATTGCTTTTATTTTTTTTTTTCCTTATTAAATTGTATTTCTGGCTTGGAGTCTCTCGCTGGTTTGTTTTCAAACCATTACACAATGCCACCAGTACAAATGCTAGAATTAAGTTCCTATAAAACTTCAGGTCTGTTTAAAACTCCTTTGTGCCACTGAACTCTTAGTGCATAACTATGCAAGCAATAGAGTTAAATAAAAATAATCTTTTAGCTTTGCTACATCTTATGGAAAAGAAGATACATGGTAGAAGACAAAAGCTGCCTTTCTTCAAAAACGTTTATTTGTATTGTTCTCAGAAAAAAAATCCACACAAATAATTCTTGCAGTCACTCCAAAATGCCCAGCTTTATAAAATTTCTCTTTTAAATAATAGAGAGCCAAACCTTGGCAGCTTTTAATTCCAGCTTCAAATGCAAACATCCTTGGCCTGCAGCATGTGCAGATTTTGCAGGTAATATAAAACTGGAACAATATATTGCAATTGAAACTAGGATTCAGTTAGTCTCTTTCCAGGCTTTCAAGAGCACAAAAGAGCTGGAAGAGAGCCAACAGCCATCTAGTCCATCCCCCAACCAAAAGCAAGGCCCAGGGCCCCTACCTCTCCCCCAGCTTGCAGGGCATGGTCACTCACTGGCTTATTTCTATCACCTGCCATGGAAACTACACGAGATGAATCTTCTCGTTAATTAGGGGAGAAGGAAGGCACACATCCATATAAGAGAGAATCTAACATCTACCGTGAAATTTTTAATCTGTAAGAAAATCAAACATAAATATGTTCTCCACAGTGATTTATAACTACAAACATCTTCACCACAAGGAAACAGGAGCAGGGCTACTGGAGAGATAAGTCAGCATCACGTAAAGCCATGTGAAAGGAGGAGAGAGGAAAAAAAACCATCCCCACAGGACTCAGCTGTACAATAGAAACTGTCAGCCAAGGTCACTCTTAAGAAAGAGAGCAGCCAAAAAGAAGGTTTTAAATCTCACTGGGCGTTAGCTGAAAGACATACAGTGGTGTTCTGCAGTGATTTTAAATAGGACATTCACAAAGGATCAGAAGTATACGTGTATCAGTCAACTCTATCAACACACACAATTTTTTTGCTAGATGCTCCCTGAACAGCTCATTCTCACAGACAGAGAATCAAGTTGTTTCAGAAAAGACATTACAAGCTGCAGTTTTACAGGAATCACGAGTAGGCCCCGTATAAATACCTCAGCCACAAAAATGGCACTGCTCCTTTCTTCTGAAAACATCTGAGAAAGATCAGAAACAATGAACATCACTGGTAGGAAGACAAAGAAGCAAACTAAACCCACTGCATTCAGGCTGACAGACTGAGGAGATGGCTGCAGAGGGCAACAATCACCATTCGATTGCAATTCCTTCTGACGGGCAAAACCCACAGCACCCGGCCCAGGGAAGGTACTTTCTGCACATTTGGTATACAAAAGCTGACACATGCCAGGCTTGTTAATCCTAAAATATCATCAGAAAGAATAAAAAAAGAGATTTTGGGAAGGAAAAAAAAGTAAACCGTTCTTTACAATGAGCTTTAAGGAAAGCATCAATTTTTAGCAGGCAGTTTTGAAAGGGAAAAATACATCACTCTTCCCTCAAAAATGTATATGGTACAGATACTACTCTTTTTCTGCTTCACAGCAGCAATTTTTGGAAAACTACTTAACCTTTCTATTTTTATCCGGGTGCATTCAAATTACCAATAATGTACAACATGCTGTAACAAAACCACTGATGTAGGGTATAATTTTCCCTCAAGCACATTATCCTAGCTGGTGGCTCAGAAAAATAAGCTGATAAAACAGCAGCAGACATCAATTGATGGATAAAAAGTGATCACAGCTCTATAGAATGTTGCTGTCCAACCTTAAAATCATACAATTAGCCAAAAAAGCATAAGCAGTAGGACGGGACATGCTAACAAGCATACATTATCTATGGGGTCATCCTGAAAGTCCTCCTACAAACACATTTTTAAATAGACTGTCAGATTATCGCCTCATAATTTAGCTATTAACACAGAGATTTATTTTAAAGCCCTCATCATGCCTGGTGCTTTTATTAAATATCATCTTCCTTGTCAAGTTCAATCGGGATCTCATCCTAACCATGGTGAGCTTTTAATTTGCTGTTCTATTAATAGCAACTTAAAAATAAAATGTTCTCTTTTAAAACTGTAAAGCTGTAAGTTTCTTTAGGAGCTGCAAGAGGGGAGAGAGATTAATCTTCCAAGTCTGCAGCTCTTAAACTACATTAGCTACCTCCATATTTGAAAAAAAATCAAGATAACAAGTGAGAAATAGGAATTTTTCTCTAAGATTATCTTAATCTTATCACTATATAAGAATGCATCTTGGCTATAGAGCAGTAATAAGGAGTTATCAAAATACAAGCAATAAATACTCTAACAATTGCCATGTAGCTTATGAATCATTCTCAGGAACTCTTTTGCCAGTCATCAATAGATAATAGATTAATTAATGACATAATTAGCTGCAGGATACATAGACTCCTATTCAGCAAAGCTTTTCAGCAGATACTCAAATTTCAGCACAACTGGGATCCTCATTAACTCCCCAGCAAATTAGGGAAGGTGTAAAGTTAGAGATGAGTATCATGGCACTCTGTGGCCATCTGACACATGGATCAGATTGTTCCACCTGCTTTTATTCTGTTGCCTCCATCAAGTAAAGGCAGAAGGAAAAGGTGCGGACGAAACTACTGGGAAGCACTCTCTAGGGTCTAGCACAAACACCACTAATACGAAGTACACGTGCTGCAGCACTCCCTGTTATCATTGTACTGCAGTGCTGCTTTCACTTGCAAGAAATTAAACCAGTAATATCAAGTCCTAGCCCACCATTTGAGAGCCCTAATACTGCAGAAAAGCAAGACGCCAGGAACTTGAGCTTGATGTCCACTTACACCAATGCAAGACAGGCAAGAAACTACTGTACACAAACAGCGATGGCAGGACCTGCACTTGGGCTTTTCCTCATGTGTCTCTGACCTCCCAGCCTCCCAGCTTGCAAGCTGCCCAGTTGGGTATGCAAACTGGTATATGACCAAGGCATCAGGTTGCTTTGAGTACTTTCTGTAACTCTCTAAATGCTTGTGACCTTTCTTTTAGGATATGGGCCTTGCCACAGCTATTCAAGCCTATCTTTATCTAAAGATTGGAACACTGAAATGTGTTTTAATGAGGGATAAACTGAGACCATCTGGATGTCTCAGCTGCTACAGAGCATGATTGTTTGCTGATTTTAACCATGTCTCTTGCAGAGAACATAGACCTGTGCTGCACAAAGCACACTAGCTCAGCTTGATTTCTCCTTGTAATCAAATGTGTTGATCTAAAATCTATTTCCAGCAAATTACTTGTCTGTTTTGGGAATAACTCCCTCCTCATCTCTTAACCATGGTGATGGGGCTAAGCAGACATGAGTTGAAAAGGTATTTTTTGTAAGGGGGTGACACTGAGCATTCTCAGTGACATCCTGCAGTCTGGAACACGACCACCATTTATTCACAAACTACACAACAGGTGCCAGCATTCTGTACGTTGTATTTATACCTGGAATTTTCTCATTTTGTTGGTTCTTTTTCTTTGCACACATTTGGTGTAAAAAATTCGGTAAATTGCCACTTTTGTGTTTCCTTCTGTATATTTTCCAACTGTAAATGTGTAATGAGTGCTGGATAACTATATTGTTAAATATACAGTTTGTTGACCCTGTATATATTCTGCAAGATAAACAAGGAGTCTATATGAAGAGTTAAAGTAACAAAACTAATCTTTTTCTATCTTTTGTAGTTTAACTTCCCACCTATCTGTATGGCATGTTCATAAAAGTGGCAGCCCAGCACAAACAGAGCAGCAAAAGCCTCTTCCCACAGCTCCACAGAGCGTTGCCTTTTTCATTATTACCTCGCTGTCAGATAAGCATCTTAGTTTTACGTCGCTCAATCAAACTGCACCATTTGCCTGCAGTTACCCAGCAGTTTTAGCTTAGCAAAAATCTATGATGCTCCCAAAGGGGGGGCTTTCCATGCTAGCTGCTGCTCCTTTCTGCCAGCAGTGCTAATAAGTGGCCAGCAGTGGGGTGAGAATATCAAACTGCACTTTTCTTTGCCAGCCGAGGTCTAGACCTGATCACACAGACTGTAACACGATGATTTTAGTCTCTCAGGATGAAATTTTTCTACCTTGTAGGAAAAAAAAAATAAATCCCCAAACCACCATCTAATTAATGGTCAGCAAAAGAAAGTGCAAAAATAATTCTATAGACTAATAACTAGACTATTCTCTAGACAGCTGAGAAACTACTGCTCAATTCTCAAATTAAATAAAATTAATAGGGGACTGAACTCAAACTTCCTGTGTTCCCACAGATTTTTCCACATCAGAAGACTACAGGCACTAATGCTTTGTCAAACACTCCAAATTCTAAAATCTCTAGGAAAGTTCACAACTACTTTTGAAAAGACCAAAACTGAGTTTGGAGGTGGAGGGTGTTTATGTAATGAGTCCCACCAAAATAACTCAGACAACATGCACCATTATCAATTTTAAACTGAAACATTCTGTTTAAATGAGTTTAAGTGCTGTTAATTATGCATTCACCAGAAGTTACACCTTTAACTTCTGACTCCAAGCAGATCTACAAATTAAGAGTAAAACCAACAACTGTTCTCGTAAGTAGAACTACTCTAGGGATACTGAGATCTTAAGAAATTTAGCATATTTTTAGCATATTTTTTCCTCATCTTTCTTCATCTAAATAAAGTTCCTGGAAAAAAAAAAAAGATACTCTGTTGATTATACCTCTCAAAAAGTGATCCAACACAGAATGTTCTGGCTTTTGTCTATAAAGTGATTGTTTGAAAATGAAATCAAGTCTTGTGTCCGTTTCCTATCAGAGTATCAATAAATGCCTAAAAGGGAATTTTTGGAATAAGAAGACATTTGGAAGAAATACCCCCAAAATGCCAAGACAGACTGATGACTCCCATATTTAAAGCTACATCTAGTACCCACAATATATTGCTTTATTTATTTGTTGGGCTCTTAATTCTTCCAGGGGTAAATGTGGCTACAGAAAAAGCAGCAGGTTACTACAATGTTTTGACTACCCCTTCTAAATGAAAATGGTTTTGATAGGTCTCTGAATTCTTCATGTCACAGGTAAACTTTTGACATTCATCCATCATGATTTACTACAAAGCTATGTCGCCTGATCTGACACTAGGTCCACAAATATTTGAGAATAAAGGATTCCAAAAGAAATGTATTACATCATTATATATATGGATACATCTGCAAATGAAGCAACAAAATTAAATCTCTCCCTCTACAGGTACAAGTGGTAACAAGGAATTACCCATATTTTGTCACAAGTTCTACAAAGATCCATGCTAATGTTGAACACGCCTAAGCATTGCTAAAATCAGTAGTATTATTAATCACATTTGTAGCATGTTGGGTACAAGGCGTACCAATTGAACACAATCAAATCCTAAACACTGGGATTTCCATGATTAATTTTAGAGCACAGTTTTACTCAACCCCCCTGTGCTGACTTAATACCTGAAATCTACAAGTAAATGAAAAATATAATCCAGATGTTTCCAAGGTTTTCATAATAGTCAGTTCTCACATATTTCTAAAAGAAGCAAATTCACACCTCCTGACAGCAGACTTGTTTGCTTTAGTTATGTTTTGTGGACCCAGATGAAATAATTCACACACATCAGAGACATAAAACTGCTATACTTCTAATAATCTTAAACAATCTCTGAATCTGTTTTTTAAATCAAAAACCTTACAGGGATAGAACTCTCTGCCACAATCTCCAGAATAATGAAAGGAAATTGTCAGTTTGCCAACAACAATCTTGGCATGTTTGAATACAGCCTCTAAAAATAAAAATATAAGCTTATCTCAGAAAATTGAGCAAAACTAATCAAAACCTAACCCACATGCTATCACAAGATGCATATCCAGTCCACTCCTGATTTCAGTAAGCAACCCAGCCGGGCTGTGGGTTAACAAGATACCACCTCTTGCTACAGCCTATTTAAACCTGGGGGTGTCTATGTAAACCAATGCAAAGATTTTTAGAGATAAGCATTTTAAATAAACACAGCTTTATTCACATATGTTTGTGTGTCTATTGTTTTGTCTCCTTTGAAAATGAACAGAAAATACTTCCTCAGATGTGTTCTTTAATAACCTGACCTTTCTTTTGCTATTTGTAACTTCTTGCAAGAACAAACCTTACCAAGTTCTAGCATGACCATTTTTAAAAGTAACCTACGTTCCCACTGTCAAAAATCATTTTTAGCTCTCAGGAGCCTGCACCTGTAGAAATACAATGAGCAGAACAGACCCATTGCCATTTCTGCAACAGCAACTCATGACCTTCACGGAATTATACAAACAGTAAAGATGTACGTCTATCATCTAAACTTATTGAACCGCTTTCCAAAGCTGCAGTTCCCCAGTGTCTTCCTGAGACTGCCAGAAGCACGTACACCTTATTTTAACAGATTGAAAAACATTCTTGCAGCACTCTCTGTACTCATGCTCTTCATGAACATCACACTCAAAAGGCAATGACACAAGAAAATCTGTGTGTGTGCTCCTGTTTATCTGTTTCTCTGGCTGACCTGATCTGCCACTTGCAAGCGCACAGGACCGACAGCTTATTTGCTGAAATCTGTTTACTCCACTGTCATTCAAGATGCAGTAGGATGCTTAAATAGAGAACAGTCAGATTAATATAATTGAGGATGCAGTTCAGCGTAGACAGGAAGCCACGCTGGAATGGCAGAGCGCTTATTCTCTTATGATTAAAACATCCCCAGGGTTACATCAGTATAAAAACGCACCCGAACCGGAGACACGCAGAAACCAGAGGACCAAAAGACACGAGCTCTTCCTTTTCAGAATAGCTCACCAGCTGGAAAGGAAGAAATGTGAATCATGCAGAGAAAAACTGCCATTTTAATTGCATAAGAAACACTGGTGGATTTGTCACTCCTTTTGACAGGTTTTCTTTTTCCCAGAGTCATGTTATAACCAGAGCTATATTTCTACTGCGTAACACATTTCATGCACCAGGATGAAATCCACCACACAGATACAGAAAACCTCTTAAAGAGCTTATTTTCCTTCACTCTAGTGATGTATGTGTCTCTGCTATTCCAGAGTAGATTAGAAAGACTCTGTCCAAACACAACATAAGAAAAGTAAACAAGGAGCAAATCAGTGACTGAAAAGGAGTTAAAAGTCCTCAGTGCCGTAGGATCGAGTAGCAGAACATGGATTTCTTTGTGCTGGCATTGTTACTGACAGCACAAGAAAAACCCAGCTATGCAGATTACAGGTGGCATCCTCCTGTAGAGATCTGAACATTGTTATCACAGATGGCACGGTACAAAGTCATGTTGCTGGTGTATCCATACTTTGAAATCTTTCAGTCCATTTTCACATCAGCTGTTCAGTATCTCAGTACTACAAGTCGAAAGCATTTCATTTTGAATCACTCATCCTCACTCAGGAGTTGTCAAGAAAGCCTGATGACCAGTAACACAAAGAGTAAAGTTTTAGTGGTGGAAAAGGGCTTACCGAGAGGCATGGGGCATTTCACAGGTCTGAGGATGTCTGGAAGCCAAACACCCATGGACAGATATGCTGTGCTGCAGCTGGAACTGCACGACAGCTGCACCCCTACAGCTGGTAACCACTACCGTGGTGTTAAAACTTGGTACAGTGATTTAAGTGACACTTGCCCTAGAAATGAGCCCTCCAACTCATACTAAAGCACACAGGAGTCGCCAGCAGAATAACACACAGAAACTATTTCTGTATCTGTGCATAGTTGATCTTTGCCTTTTCTCTAACCTAGATTTTGATTTCCCTTAGGTGATCAGTGTTGGCCTAATTCTGCTCCCATTTACATCAGTTGAAGCTTTACCATCAACTTCAAATAAAATGGATTTAACCCAATATAGTTCATTTTGATAAATTCTACTTGAAGCAAGAAAGACCTCTGCTGCTCAGTTAGAGGATAAGATGATGTATTTTTATAACAGGCTCCACAGCCAGATGACATTGCTATGCCCTACATTCACATTTTGGTTTTGAGCAACACTGCAGTTTTGCAGCAACTCCTACAACCATCCCTTTTTATGGTCTGTTAGTTCAGGTTGCAGAACAGCTTTGGTGCACATGAACTAAATTTCTTTTGGAGGAAACAAGGCAGAAGCATGCACACCAAAAGCATTCAATACATACAGATCTGAAACAATCCCTGGTCTTTGGAAAGCCTCCCATAACATGCAGTGAGTACCTGCAGACCAAAGGCTCACACTAAATCTCATCCAACATAAAACCTGCACAGATATAGTGGCCTCACCAGTGATTGCTTCAACGTATTGATCTGCTTCTAATGCACCTGCTGATGTAGACACATTTCAAACTCTAGCTCTACTTCTTATCTCTATAATCTTTTTATTTCCCATGCCATCTTAAATAATTCACTCAGCATTACTGATGTTCATGACCGTCTGTGTTTTATCCACATATTCTTATTTAAATTACATAGATTCTCTTTTTGGATTATGGCCTCAGAGCTATACCTCCCTCCCTCTTGCAGGGAATTGACTGAGAGTTTAAAATTCTCTCCTAGAACTAACCTCTCAAGACACAAGAGATCATTTGTTTAGCAGGGCATTAATCAGCAACTTTGCAACAAAAAAAGCTTCTGTTTGTAAACAAGCGTTCTGTAACATCTTGGCTTGTGCATTAGGCCTAAGAGCTGTAGTCACACAGATACCTGCAAATCCACTATCAGAATAAAATATTGAAAAGGAGCACCACAAAAATAGCCTTTCAATAGGGTCAACATTTCAAAAATCATTTCAAAAAAACCTAATTACTTATAGATCTATCAGGACTAGCAATATTTTAGGCTTTTCAACATTTACAGAAGGAAGGACCATTATGTAAGGTACATTTGCAAACACTACAATGCTAACAAAAGGAGATGCACTGAAAGAATCATTTCAATACAACAACAACAAAATCTTGTCAGAGAAAGAGTAATCAAACATAGCACATCACAGACACTTAGCAAGAAGATAAATCACTAATGGCTGATAATGCAGCTCAAATATTTCAGGTGCAATCCACCTGAATTTCCTTTTAACAGTTATATCCTAAAAGTCTTGGAACACTTCGGGTTTTTTTTTTGGTCTTGGTGTTTGGTTTGGCTTTTTACACCCTGAGATGAGGACAGAAGTCTCTTGACTGTCATCTCTATAGTTTCAGAACTGAGCTGCGCTCTGGTCCTGTGCTGACCTAGGCTGACTGATGTCTGCCCCTGCTCTGCCTGTCAATCCTATCCAGTCAGGCCTCTGAGGGATCAAGTGAAACATCTGTAAGGCCACAGAATTACAGCGAGACCTCTCCTAGCAATTCTCCATTTTAACTAAGGGTGGGAGTAGTAGTTACCTGCTAGTTTTTACCCTTGTAACCTTAATCCTCTCACCCTGCAGCTTAAAAGTGCCACTTTCACAGTAATGGAGTGTAACTTTTATGATAGATAATTTTCTTCATTTTCTTCAGTTCCCCCTCAGATATAGGCCATTATCAAGATGATTACCAGATGTATTTTTTACTGTTTTATGGTGTATCCCTCATTAATCCCACTGCAACATAATGCACCTAATGGAAGGTGACACTTCCAGGAAGGGTGCATTAATGACAGAAACTTTAATTCAGAAGCACGGTAATAACACTGCTGAAACAAGTGTCAAACAAAGTGTACATGGAATCAAGCAGTCCAGAGTAAGTCAACATTTCTTCCTTATTACCCTAACTTTTACAAAATTTCACACAGTAAATGGAAAACTCATCTAGAACCTCAGGGGCAGGTCACTTATTATTGTTGCAAGCAAATCTGTGGTAGTTTCTAAAACGGAAGAACTTGGGGACTACACCTGTAACATTTTTTTCAATTCCCTACACAGGACAAGACTGTGCTGCTTTCGCTCCTCTTCTCCTCTTTCTACAACTTAAATTCTTAGAATCCTACTTGCTAGAATCAATTAAAGAAAAAAGCAGAAAATCACAAAGCTGTCATGTAAAAATATCAAAACATCAAAAAGGATGGCAAGTCGGCCACACTGAAAGCATAACCTCCCATAATAACTGTTAAGCACGAATTGCCATTTCAAATCAGTGTTCCAAGACTGCCAGAGGACCCATTGACTCCACAGCACAACACCCACAGAGGTCCCATCAGGCTAAGAGCTGTACATGACTCACAAAAACACAGGCTCAGGCTCCCATCCATTTCTACTCTGAAAAATTCAATTCAATTCATACATCTCTCTCTCTTTTTTTTTTTTTTTTTAACCTTCTTAACAAAGTTATGGGATAAATTTAGGTCAGAAAGGATCATTGAAGGTCATCTAGTTCAACTCACTGCCAACTTCAAATGTGGCACAGCTTGCTCAGGTTCACACCCAGCTGAGCTCTAAATATTCCCAAGGATGGAGTTTCCCACCCCTGTCTGGGCCACTGTTCCCATGCTGGAACACATCCTGGTGAGAAAGTTCTTTATATTTAACCAGAATTTCTCTTACTGCAACTTCTATATATTACTTCATATCTTTCTGCTGCATACCCTGAAGATGAGCCTGGCTCCGCCTTCTTTTATAAACCTCCACCCGGTAACTGAAGAAAGCAATAAAACTAAAGACATCCACGCCATCTCTTCTCCAGACTGAACAACCACAGCTCTCTCAGCCTCTCCTTGTATGCCACATGTTCCCTACCTTGGTGGCCCTTCATTGGACTTCCTCCAGCTGTCAGTATCTGTCCTGTACTGGGGAGATTGAGACTGGTCACAGTGCTCCAGGTGCAATTTCACCAGTTTTAAGCAGAGGGAGGAAGTTAAAAAGAGTGGAGTTGGCAGCTATAACAAACACATTTTACATATAGTTAAGGACATCCATTTGATCAAAATCAAAATCTAGGGTGCCTTTTCAGAAACATATCTGAACCTCAAGGTTAAATGTTGCAAATAATGATTAACTACATTTCATACACGTAGGATTAGACACATAAGAGAGATTCTTTAAAAAGCTGTTTTTCTTCAGTCCACAAAATATTGGAACTAAGGGACTTAATTCCCATCAGTGAAGGAGTCTGATGCATTTACAAATCTCTGTTCACAATGTTATCAAGGCAGCCTTGCTAAAAAGAATTTTGTTTATCAGAAAAAAAAAAAAAATTGTTTACCAGATATAGCAGATTGCATAATTCCCAAAAATACTTAGGGCAATACTGATTTCTGTTATGTTCAAAGTTTTACAGTATATAAGGGAATGCAATAGCTAAAACTGAACATGAACCATTAGGGTCAAAGTAAGACACTATCAGATTATTAGTTTTAATCACCTACAACTTTGTTTCATGAATATAATATGAAAAATTAGGCTTTGGTAAAAGCATATATACACAAACAAAAGCAAATCAGAGCAACATTCAGAGATTATTAACTGATTTTCCAAAAATCGAAATTTATCCAGACGGACACCACTGTGAGAAAGGTCTGAAGGCACTAAGAGGTGGCAGGAATAATGTAAAGGGGTGGAAAAAACAAAAAGGACCAAATCAATTAGTACTTCAGTGGAGCCACAATATTAACAAAGAGAGAACATCTGCATGAAATGATGATGTCTCTATGATGTTTAGCCAAAATAAAATCAGCACACATCTAGAAAAAGCAACACGGAGGCAGTGGGCAGCACAGGTAATAAGTGGCAGCATCACTTAGCATGAGAAAGAATGTTAATTTAGCTTTTAAATGTCTCACAGTGTCACTCAGCTGGGCAGCTGGAGTGATCCAGCTCTGCAGCACCCTTGGAGATGCAGTTTGTGGAAAAGAGAAGACTCTGTCAGTGGCACCAGTGGAGGCACTGCTGTCACACCATGTGTCAGGGAAGACGGACAAGCAGAAAAACTGCAGCACAAAGGAGCCATAAAAACCTCTGAATAAAGCAGAAGTTCTTAAACATTTTTCAAATAACTGTGACCCCCCCCCAAAAAAAAGACAGGGAAAGGCCAGTACTGATACAGGCCTTCCCCATGGAACTGAGATGCAAGAAGATCCATGGATACTGCGTGGTAGCACGGCTTTCCCATGCCATCTTCTGTTACAAAAATCTGTACATCTGCCTCTCCAACACCTATATATTGCCAAGACTTGCCAGGCACAGAGTAGTCTGCCTGTGTTGTCCAAATACGAACATCATTTGCAGCTTGCCTGGACAATTTTGAAAAACAGAAGCAGCAAAGGTGAAAAAAGGCCTTTGCTACAGGGAGTGCAGCTGTGTGCGTGCGTGGCCATTCAGGAGCATGTGCAGCTCTTTCACATTTACAGCCTGCTAGCTCAATAGCTACGTAGAGTCAGCAGAAAGGATTGGGCAGTGGAGTTCAGAGCCATAGCCTTTTACAGGCAAATCCAATTAAGACTGGATTTGGGCAACTTCAAGTCACCCAAACAAAGTTTCAGAAATAATGACTGAACGGCTTTTCTGAAGTGCTCTGAAAGAAATTTGCTGTTATGATGCACATGGATTTTGCAACACTTACAAATCCCATTAGCAGCAATGAGAACTGCAGGGCTTAATCCACACGATGCGTTATCATTGAAACATTGCCTATTTAATTAATAAAGAAAATGCAAAAACTCTTTTCAGTTGATTTTTACAACATTAAGTAGCTTACAAATTGCTCCACAGATGCTTTTACTGGTCCACATCAGCTCTAACACTTAAGCAAAATCATTCCTTCACTCTAGATGAAACTTTGGCCCTTAATTATCAGCAACAGTTAAGAAGGGACATTTCCCTCAATACTAACAGTACACCTTGCCCACAAAAGACTATGGTAATTTTTTGGCAGTTTCATCTCTTCGCTTCAGGAACTAGGCAATTACAGCGTGCTCATGTTCTGTTTTGTAGTTCCAGCAGTTTTCTTTACCTTGAAAAAATTGTGCATTTTTCTTCTAATTACAAGAAGAAGTACATGAAATCTTTCCAACAAAGAAAAGAAACTGAGATGGCAGATGCATGAAATTTTATACTGCAAAATGACAGAAGGGGAAGTAATGAAACACTAGAACTGTCACTTACCCAGGTAAGAGTCAGCTGTTGTAAATAAAAAACTACATTCCTTTAAACTCATTCAGGTGTTGATAAAGTGACACCTACTGTTTATATTGTTATGAAATAAAGCTACAGTAGCTATAATTGTTTCTTTTTAAAAACAATTGTCACCACAATACAAGGACAAAGAGCAGGTACATTTTAAAACCCCAAACCCAATAAAGAGAAGTTTTCCTATGTGTCCTGAGACACCATCACACATGAAAAATGCATGCACTTTCCTCTGTAGTTTACACATTAGATTACATGGCCGAATGTGGTGACTGTATATTTAAATATCTTACTAAGCCACTTACATTTCCAAGAGAGTTGCCTACCCAGGCAACTGTGGAATCCAATATGCAGAAGTTGTATGTGCCAGAAAGACTTATGGAGGAGTCACTCCCCAACATTTTGAAGAGAGTGAAGGAGTTAGACATTTTACCACTTTCCTGCATAAGGCCTCAAATTTATTAAACTCCCTGTGCTAGGAAAACCAGAAGGGTTTTATTCAAATAAAATACAACTACACATTATTTCCTCAAGTATAGAAATCTTCAGTAAAAGCCACTCACGACCTTACATGCACACCTATTTTAAATGGGGAGAACTGAGGTATCACAGCGGCCTCTTCCCTAGAGGAAACCTTTTGATACATATGGCATCAGAGATGTTTTAGCACCCACTAAAAATACAGAGTAAATTCAGGTTTCAATCTTTCCTCCAGAAGGCACAAATTTCTCTATATTGTACTTGGATAAACTCTTACATAATCCCAGCACTTTCTTATTTTAAAATACAAATAAAATATTCTGAGTTTGAGTACAGAGATAAAGTAGTCAAACAAATCTGAATGCGTCTTAAACACACTTTTTTCTTTTGACAACTTTCTGAGGACAGAGTACAGTGAGCTGTTCCTCCTTTAAATTTAACTTCAGCCCCTGTAGAAATACCTTCCAGTGCTCCAGCATTTGCTGTCTAGTCTTTCCATTCAAGTGAAAAGGGATAATGAACCCCATTTCTCTAATCCATTCTCATGACTAGTTATTAGTTTCATAGCTACAGGGAAGTTACAGAAAGGAAAATCTGAACACACTTCTAAAAAGAAAACACTATTTATTTCCTATAACTGTAAAAGTAGGAAGTTTTTTAGATCCGCACTAGTGCTGGTCCCCAGAAATAGGACAGCTGGCTGCTGTAGCAGCTCTGTATTGCACATCTTTTTCTCCTAAGATGAGAGGCATCCAGTCCTGGTACTACCCCAGACAGGTGCGGTGCCCTCAGAGTCCACGTGAGGCTCTGGAGTTGCTCAGGTAGCTGGCTGAAATGGGGTTTTGCTGAAATTAGAACATTGCCCCATTTTCAATAAAGCCTCCAAGATTCCAGGGTTGTCCCTGTTAGAAAGGACACACCTTGAAAATTAGGACACCTGATAACCTTAAAGAAGGAGAGTAATTAGTCACATCCCTGCAACTTTTTCTCCTAAAGAAACAGTGACAAAAGTAAACTCCAATTAGACTATCATTAAATGCATTATTATGCAATACTAGTTACATAACCATGCTTTACCAACTTGGGGTATTTCCAGCCACAGATCTGTTTCAGAGGCTTGCCCACATATGAATATTTTTTAAAGTATGGATTGTCTCTCTCAGACCAGATGAAAAAAGCTTTGGTCTTGGAGAATCCCTTTTCAACTAATTGCTTTCAGAGAAGTTATACATTTCATATAAGTATTTGCAAATCCAAATATGTCACTCTATCCAGACATTGGGTAGTATCTGAATTTCAGCTAAAATTGCCCTGTCAATCTATTCAAAACGTAAGGATAAGCAAAATTTCACTATATAAATCACTACAACTTGCAAAATGTTGCTGCATTTTATCAAAAATAATTCTGTAATCCATTTTCCTCTATCCCTGCTTCCAGTAAGAGGCAGGAATAGTGAAGCATTCCATGTTCTATTAAAACATTTAGTCTAATTTTACTCATTTAGCAGGTTTATAGTTAGTTCAGAAACAAATAGTCCAACCTCCAAAATAAATATTTGAATGATGTGCTTATTGTTGTCTAAACTCAAGTTAAACACCAATAAAATTCACAGCTATTAAATAGGTCTGAAAGCAGGAAAAGAACAAAACAACAGTAAATGTGAAATTCTAACAAGGGAGAATCTGGTCCTGAATGCATTTTTAAAGATTACGTTTAAACAGGTAAGATGAAAATTCTCAGTACAGAAACCTATGCAAAGCACAAGCCTTAGTATATAAAGTTCATTTGTGAGCTGTTTTTCTTGTTTCTAAATATTTTCTTGCAATATTGAACGATTACTATTATCTGTGAAATTCACCCCAAAACACTGCATTTGTAATGAGCTAACAAGTATTCTGTGTGACAATTGCTAATGGGTATATAAGCAGTAGATTAATATTTCAGGTACAACATCATCACTAAATAATAAAACCTACAAAAATAGCAAGAGTTTAGTTTTTCTTTTACATACATGGTTCTATTATAATGAATAAATTCTATTCTAATACTTTCTAAAATTAAAAAGCAGGGGACATTTTCAAAGCAATTATCATTTGCCTTCTGGCTGTGCAAAGTAATAATGGACATTCTCTCTCTTACAAGCCCACATATCTGCCTTAGGACTTAAAAGTAACTCAAGTTGTTACTCATTATACACCCCGCTCGCGAACCCTCCCCTCAGAACACAAAGAACTGTTCAGGCAGCATGAAATTCTCCTGAAGGATAGCAAAGCACAGCGAGAAAGTTACCATGAAAAGCATTAGCCTCCCGTACCTGAAATTCTCCAACCACTGGGATTGTATTACAGAACCAAGAGATAAATTATGCAAGGGAGACACAGCTCCCCATTAAAGCAAGGCGGCACAAATGATCATAATATGATGTACTTACCCAAGGCTAACTCCAGAGTGGTCTGAACATGTGTCAGAAAAGACACACCTTTCCTGGCAGGGGAGCACTTTCTTTCTCTCCACCCCCTCTAAATTTCTCTCCCCTGGAGAGGGATCTGTCTGGAGGAAGGCAGGCAGGAGCAGCACTGCTCTCCTGAACACAACCCACACAGCACAGGGCCACAAAGAACACAGAAGAGGAGGAGGAGGGACCAAGAGAAGGTAGTTGCTTTCTTTTATTAACAAATCCTGAAAAATAAAATGACGTCTCTACAGTTTTCCATTCTAGGTAGTCTAAACTGTCTCTGGCAGAATTCACTAGTTTGCAAGAGAAGACAGCAAAAAAGGCGATTTCATTTGCCCTGTCAGTTCCTGTGTTCCTAATTTTTTAATGCACTGTGCCTACTCAAGAAAATAAAGCCTGGGCTTTGTGCACACCTCAGGCTATTGAGCCAGAGAGAAGACATCTCTTTACTCACAAAACAACTGTAAGCATGTGCAAAATTAAGCAAAACAAGATCCACTGAAGTTAGAAGCACTTAAGCCAGAAATAATGACTTTTAAAACCCACTATTAGGAAATGCTACCAAAAAGGCAGGAAGCTATTAGAGCCCTAACCACTGCCTCTGATTTTTACTTACTTTTTTTAAAGTCTTTTATACGAAATGGAAGACTAGGAGCAAAGAAAGTCTTCATTGCAAACCCAGAATAGAATGCAAGTTATCAGTTATGGAAATATTCTGGAAAATAAGAGGTAGTGGATTAGATATGATCCAGCAGAAGATGAAACTGAATCCCAGCCTCCCTTACTCTGAACCCCTCAACCACTGAAATATTACAGAAGAGGGGAGGTAACTAAGTCATTGTTCTTATTTCTCAGAGGTTTTGACACCACACATATGCCTAGCTCTGTATTTTTGTAAAACTTCCCTAAACTGAACTGCGACGGGGTTTTCCCGTGGTGATTACCAATATATTGAACAACTATTCGCCATTTAAGGCTTGGAGAAAAAAAAAAAGCAAAAGAGGAAAGGGAAAGTTCTTAATGGCTTCAATTTTAAAGTAGGTCCATACAAAATTAAGTGAGCCAAGTGGTAATAATACATATTTTAAAGAAAACCTCCAGTGTTTTTATGGGTGAGATAATAGACAGACCTGCATACACACATAAGTTCCTGTTGGTTGTATGTCTGTTCCAAACATCCATCCTTTACTCCTTTTTTCTCATTGCATTACAAGGCACCCAAACAACAAACTGATGAGTTTATCTGCATAAACCCAGGAGAGGTTCAGTTCTACAGAAGCACCACATCATCCTGTTTTAACATCAAAATGCTACACTTTCAAAACCCGTGAATTTCCAACAGATAAACATTTCATCCCACCAATAAAAGACAGCACTGTGATCAGAAAAAAAAAAAAGGCATTATAAAAAAAAAAGAAAGCTTTTAGTGCAGCTTTTTAAAATTATCCTCAAATTATCTCAGTGAAAATGGCTATATTTTAACAGATGCAAATTGCTTATCACTGTCACACTATGAAAAAGTACCAAAATTAACTGCTGATTTTTTTACATTACAGATCTCTGTATCTATAAAGCATAACATTTTCTCCTGTAGGCCTGATATTTGCACTACAGCCTAGAAGATTTAGACTAGACTGTTGTATTTAAAAGTAAGCATTGCTGGACTTTTACCTTAGAAGATCAAATTTTACGAGTTAATGGGCTTTTGACTGATCAGAATTTAAAGTAGCATTTCACATGCACAGACCCTCTGTAACAGCACAATTGAGGGGAAGAACAAAACAGTCCCAGATTCCTGGTTTTGTGAGTGTAAAAAGAGATTAAAAAAAAAATACTAGAGATAGCTTCAACCAACAGTTAAAATAAATTGCTAAAATCCAGGTAATTTAAACACTTAAAAGTAGCACAGGACCAAAATATAACACTACACAACCTGTTAAAAAAGTATATTTGAGGCTTAAATATGATCCAAAATAAAACAAAATTATACCTTAGGAAGAAAGCAGTATGTGCAATAGACATAAAATATTTTTCTTAAGTACTGAGAAGAAATTGCTGATTCATTTGTCAAAGTGATAAATACGTTGAAGATTTGTTTAGGACTTAGTCTAAGCATCTATGTAAAAATCATGGATTTTTGTTGAGCTTTCATTTCCAAGTAAGAACTTGAGCAAAAAAGCACTGAAACTGTAATAAATCAAATGTTATAGAAAATCTGCCTTTTGAATGTCAGAACTAAAATACATTAAGCACACCTTTCACCAGAGTCCTGCACGTATTCTACACTGATTTGACCGAGCATGAAAAATACAGGTGTATCCTGAGACATGCTTACAATCCTGCCTCATAGCTACTTACACTCCAACCCAAATTCTGAAATTACAGCATATTCTGTTAATCAAAGCAGTTTGCTTCATGCATCCATTAGAAGCTCCATTCACTCCAGCAGTACCAACCCAAACTTATAGTTCATTTCTAACCAGTTTTGCTATCAAATAACTCTTTGATTTATCACGGATTTGCACATATTGTACAGGCATACTATGGACCTTATTTAGAGCAGACAAAAAGTCACCAATAAATATATTACACAATTATTCAAAGCCCAAATGGCACTGTGACCTGCAAAAGTACAGAGTGCGCTGAGCACGGTCCATCAAAAATACAACTGTGTCCATAACCATGAACAATGAGTGCCTGGAGCTGGGGCGGGGAAGAACGAATCAGCAGTTGCTCCCACACAGGCCAAAAGTAAATGTCACTTCAAAGCAAACATAGTTGGCACTTTAATGTTTATATAAATAAACACTTTTTAATGTAATTCCCGTTTTCAAGAACAGAAACGTTTACCAGTAGCCATTCCGAACCTGAGCAGAGGAGTGTAAATTTAAGAATTAAAGTAACTTATTTACATTACCTTCATGATATTTCCTGATTTTTCCTGATATTTCATGATTTTCCATCCTGACTAACTCTGAAATTGTTGTATATATACATGCACACACATTTATAGAGGAAAAAAAACACATCAGCTGAGGTGGGGAGTATTTATTGCTACCATAATCAATTCAAAAAGCCAAAAGTCTATACTGGGACGTGCTTAAAAAATTATACAATTACATAAGTTTGGGTTTTCAGGGTAGGAAATGGACTATTCCAAGATATTACTTTAGGAAAGTCACTTTTGCCACTGCTCTAAAATTTGCATGAAGTTCACAGTAACTGAGTGTTACATTCACATTGTATTATACGAATTGTCTTTGTTAGCCATATACATACATGCTTTCCTGGACATAAATTTAAGTTGCTGGTCAAGACAACTTTGGTGGCAGATAGAATATTGTTTCTTGTCCAAGTACTTTGTAGGAAATTGGTAACAATAGCACCAGGTTGTTTTTTTTTTTTTTTTAAAGAAGTCTGTGTAAAATAAGATACAATAGGTCATATGCAATAAGATAAATCATTGTATCAAGGCATATATACAATGTTAAAGGAGATAGTACAATTTCAAGGAATGAATGAAGAATGGAGACAATGGAAGGCCAGTGGGGGAGTTCCTGTTACTTGGGGGAAGGGCACAAACACTGCTAGTTTCTCAAGACATAAAATGCTTTCAACTTTTAAATGGATCGTTCTCCAAAGAAAGAAGAGGAAAGCCATTTCCAATAACATTTAAAAATCTACAATTTCATTCAAAAAAATATGCAGGAGAAATAAGAACTAAAAGAATCACTAAATTGGGAAGCAAGGAATTGGGCAAAGGGTGATAAAAAAAAACAAATGGAGGCCACCCTTGCCTGTATTTCCATGAATTTAGTTATAAGGTTTCCAATTTAAGCATAAAATAGCTTATTTTACTTAAAAGCAAATAGGATTTTAAAACAAAAACTCTCTACCAAAAGCCTGAAATAAAAAGGCGAATTTGATTAAATCAAGATGACTGCATCTGTTACAGTTTCAGAGGTCACGTTTAGATCAGATCTTCCAGCTCTCATCTTCTGAACTATTTTGCTTACACCAGCTCTCTGCTATCAGAGTTGAAAAAGGTGTAAGAGCTATGAAAAAAAGCTACTAGGTAGGCACCATGAAAGCTAGTGACCTTATGGCAAATCACCTCCCACCTCTGCATTTAATAAACGAGTGTCTGTTGCACCTCAGTCTTTCACAGACATCCCTCCTCAACAATGTGCTACCAAATCTGCACGTGTAAAGGAAATTCAACCTTATCTACAGAAAGGTAAAAACAAACTCAACTCCACACATTTTTGTGCTATTGCAGCAGTACCTAAGACATACCACTGCAGCACATTTTTAGACGTACAGATAGCAACTGAGCAGTAATATTTTATGAAGGTGTCAAGTTACTGCCCCTAAAGGTAACTGGTAAGTGCAAGACAGCCAGTATGTCTCCAGATTTATAAAGACAACTGCAAAAAAACCCTGTAATACCATGCCGACTATCATTATGATACAAACTAATAATGTAAAAATAATAATAAACTAATAATATAAACACAAATGTTAAAACCCCTCCATCTTTATGCAGGTTGAATGTATTTCACATCACAGCTGACACCCCCAAAGTCAGTGCTATAAGGTGGTGTTCCCTGAACAGCCTCCTACAGCAACAGCAACTTCTTTGCTGTGGTTTGGAACGCACAGAAAGCCAGGTAGCAGTCATCTCCCCTTCTCCCTGTGCCAATCAGGACCTGAGCCAAGGCATGTTACAGGGTAACAGGGCATGGGGAGGATTTTTTTAAAAATTTTTTTTCTTTTTAACCTGAGGTGCATGAGCAAGACAGAACACAGTCTTGCTCCATTGATTTCTAGAGATGTATCAGTTTGAACCCATTAAGGGGCAGGCCCCAAAACTTGACCCAACAATATCTTCACTGTGTTTTATTAATCACTTGCTGTTAGCAATTTTCAAACATAAAGGAAGAAAATGGGAACATACTGAATCTATTTCATGTTCTCTATAATCTACAGGCATTTCACTTTTTTGTTAGATCACCCCACGTCCATAATACAGTTTGGTTAGTATTAAAATCAAACATCCTGTCAAGCAACTTTATTAGTCCAAATTCATCCAAATGTATCTGTCATGACAAATCTTTCCATAACAGAACAGATTTTCTACTTGAGAAGGAAGTTTCAAAAGGAAATGTTTTCTATTTTTTAAGGCTCCATAAAAGTTTGGGTTTGTTTTGTTGTTGGTTTTTTTTTTTTTTTGGTTGGTTGTTTTTCCCAGAAAAACCACACAGCTTAAGTTGCAACACCCTTTTCAACTTAAGTAAAATTATCATTCAATTCTATGCTATGTTACATCTTTTGAACCAAGAGAACAGGATTGAAATATTGCATTTCTGTACTTTGGTGTTCAGAGTGTTCTCACGGTCTGAATTCATTCCACACCATGGCTCTTCTGTAATTATGACAAGGAAAATACACAAAGTATAATAACTATGTTCCAAATGCCTCACCAAAACAAAAATACAGCTTTAAAAATACCTTCCTGTTGTTTAAGAGGGACGACCAATGCCAGATATGAAACCTTCTCCAGAACAAATTAAGTAAGAAGTTCTCATAATTTAGATGTTAAAACCGTTATACTCTGATCCCAACTAGAGAATCAGCACCATATGTCCATAGATACATAATGTACTCAGATACCAGAACATTCCAAGTGCTGAAGACGAGCATCGTCCTTCAGCACAAGCCAGCTGAACACCTAGGAGCCGAAGATGTTTGAGACACGTGATGGAAACCCCTCTGCACTGGCTGGCGAGGAGCTGGCAGCCCAGCACACGCCACTCAGCTCATCCAGCCGGGATTCACAGGAATAGCTGGAGCTCTGCAAGCTGCTGAGACCTCTCACACTCCTCTCAGAGCTTTTAGGGGCCATAGAAGACACACGGCTTACAAAGACGATAAGCCCTAGAATGCAAACTTGCAAACAAATATCTTGAGAAGATATCTTAGATATCTAAGAACTTGAAACAGTAGCTGCCCACTGGACAATGACGTGGGCTGGTCAGCTAAATGAAGACTGAAGAGGAAGTCTGTGGGTTGTGGCACCTGCTTTGGTTTTGCTATGAAATGCCAATTGCAGTGTTAGAAAGAAATCCTAAAGGCTGCTCACCCTTTAGCAAGTGCAGTCCAAGAGCTGCTTTAAACACACTGCTTAAGCTTTCAGCAGCCTTTGCACGGACGTACTGGGACGTTTTGCACTTTAGTTACCAGGTCAGGTGTAACCAGGAGTTGTAGTGTCTCTACTATGATCTTTTATATGTCACAGATACAGAGCAATCGCTGTTAAATAAATTACTGTCTTTCCTTGAAGTCCAGGCACATCACTAAAATCATTACACAAAATTCATTAAAATAGAACTTTCTATCTTTTTTTCTCAGGGCACCACGGGGAAGAGACATCACAAAGACTATACTATTTTCACAGCCTGTTTGTCTGAATTCATGCAGAAGCCATCCTGGAAGGAGAAGAAGAGCCAAAAGTTGTTGTATAACAACAATCAAGTGCAAAGCATTTTCTAGAGCTAAATGTAACCTTCAGGACTCTCCTTCTGGGCTACTAAAACACATACACACCCAAAGATATTTCAGAAGATGAAGCCAGAAAGTAAAGAAACAGATTCTTTGACCCTCTCCAAATAACAAAATCTCTCAGGTTAAAAATGTGTATACCAATATAGACATTACTTCATAAATCTGTGAATGTTTCATACAAACAGTCATTCAAGCACTACTTTATCTTGGTGGCAACATGCCACAAATGCCAAAGTCCCTGAATGTGTTCTCCAG
This sequence comes from Merops nubicus, assembly GCF_000691845.1. NCBI lineage: Eukaryota > Metazoa > Chordata > Aves > Coraciiformes > Meropidae > Merops > Merops nubicus. The sequence goes on along the minus strand of NW_008594204.1, from coordinate 91,195 downwards.
AGCCACCTTTCAAACAATTTCTTGTTTACAAGTGACTTGAGAAATAGATAATGGGTCAGGGGAAAATATTGTGTCCCAGTGACACATTAATGCAAATAAGTAGGAGAGATTTATTTTTCATTCCTTGCCAGTGTCTTATCTTGCATGAAATTATTTGCTTCAGTAGAAGGTGGAAGCCACTCAATAGCCTGAAAATTTGAATATTATTAGTCCAGGAGAACCTAAACTATATATACTTATTGCAACATTAGCTCTTCTAAGTATGGAAGAGAACAAAGCAAAGTCATTCTTCAAATTTCAGGCTGGCTCTAGGAAAATATACATGTATGGAGATAAGAAACCATTGTGCAGCTGTAAAAATCCCACCAATTTTTTCTGCTAGTTATTACTACTCAGTTTGAGTTTAAGAATGAGAAGGTTCAGTAAGTGACCTCTGAACAACTGAATTCATTTTCTCTTCATCAGGTGGAAATGAGAAACTCAAAATAATAATTTTGAGCTGGGATTTTAGATTAATATCAATAAAATCATTCTACATGAATGACTAAAATTTCAGTGTGTTGATAATAATATAATTTATTTTGTCTCTATTTATCCCCCTAGATTAAATTTAATCCATAATTCTATTAATTGCATGAGCATTTTAGTAAAACTTAGATGAGAAAATGCTGAACAATGGTATTTTAAAACAATTTTGAAAATCTCCAAAACCTCTGTCTCTAGTAGAAAGAGAAAAAACAATGTATTTTTATAATGTTTGTAAGCAAGTTAGCAATTCTCAAAAATTCACTTCACTTTTTGTACAGCATTTTATATTTTGGTACATTTGTGAAAATTATTTGTAGAAGAGCTTAAGACATCATAAAATTGAAGTGATACGTTTAGCTTATAACATGTACAATAGAAAGCAGAAGCTTTACCATCATCAAGAATCCTTAAGCACAAAACATCTGAAAATATATTTTAATTTATTTACAAATTATGAGTGGATCATTTTGATATGGAGAGTTGTTGCAAGCAATGAACTGTATTAATGTTTTTTATTTAATTTTATGCACAAAAAAGGACAACAATAAGAAAAGACAGTGTTGAACAGGAAAACCTAATCCTAAAGATATTCTCATCTCTGAACCACAAGCTCAATGTGAGAAGCAGCTCAAGACAATTCATACAGGACTCTATACTTCCATAGAGACAAACTGACATAAACTCTCTTACAATGGCCTGGAGGAACCCTCTTCCAGTTCTAATATGCACTGGGGTGGATTTTTCTTCATTGAAAAAAACATCTTAACACAGAGAAGAAGATAAAAAAACAGGCTGAAAAGATCTATTTTTGCTTCACAACAGAAAACTCTGTTTTTTCTGCAAACTATAGAGTTTGGGGAAAACCATCTCTATTAAAACAACACAAAAAAATATCTTAACGCATGACTTGAAAATTAGTTCTGCTCATCATGAGACATTTTTGGTTCTGGTCAGAGGATTCAGAATTTCTTGCTTAGGCTCTGGTCCATTAATTTGTCTCTAATTTAAAGGAAAACAAACACAAAACTGCAAACTCGGGACGTATTCACACAATAAGTTTACATGTTACAAATGAAATGCAGAGCTGCACCAAGATCACTCATCACTGACACATGCCAATTTAACAGTGGATTTTTTTCCAGCACTGAACTTATTCCTACACTGTTTAAAAAACAGACTCCTATATCCATCATATTTGGCCTTTCTTATTCTATATTATTGTGAAGAAGTTAGACAGCAAAGGTGAAACTCACTTCCCACCTTAGTATGAAAAGTCATGTTTTCCATTGTCTGGAAGTCCTTGCTGAAAAACAACTTGGGGGTATATTATATCATACCTGTGTTTTCCAGGAAAATAAAAGTAATCTTTGAAAAAAAAATATCTATGTGAAAAGCTATCAGAAGAAAGATTTTGATATCAAAGCCACACCATTTGTACCTCTTCTATCATATATGAATCGTGGAAATTTTTGGTGTAGGTTTCAAATAACTATTTACTACCATTTGGCATTTTTTATGATATTGTACTAAGAACTGTATGGAACACTGCCTTTGCCGTCAGCATTATAAACTACATTCTCCTCTGTGTAAATTACAGAAAGTCTTGAACTTCACAAATCCTTTCTATTGTAAATTTAAAACCAGCAAAGATGCTCACTGGAATTGTTGGCAAGAACAGGCTGCAGAGACTTGTGCCAAAGGGACTGACTTAAAGCTCCTTCGTTACAGTTTTAAAACTGACTTATTTTATACCCATCTCAGCAAGCATTAGAAGTTCAAAATTACAGCAAAACTCCTGTGGACTTTATTATCCCATCTCTCATCTGTATCATAAACAAGTTCCAGCGTTCTAACCATACGGTCACTTAGAAATAACATACAAATCAGATTTTAAAAGCAATCTATTCCCTAACAGATGATGAGAAATGAAGGTCACAATTATTTATTTGTCAAATAGGCATCCCAAGAAGTGTTTTCTTGTAGCACTCTTGTACTTTCCTATCCATTACACTGATGCTTAACATGGGAGCACAAGCCTTTAGAGCTACTGGAGATCATCCGACTCAACTATTCCAGAATTACCCTTACCACAGTCACAGCAATAATTTGGATTTCAGGATAAAAATGCCTAGTTTGTGCTTAGCTCAAAGGTTTTTGAGAACAGCCATTTTCATTTAGGTTTGCTCTCTACACCAACTTGAATAATTTTGTATTTGTTTAATTTGTTTTTCAATATTTCCACTGTATTTCCCTTTTCTGGTTGATTCTGCCCATCTTCTTGATGAAAATCTGCCAACAAGTCAGACACAAGGATCTCACTGCAGAAACATCAAGGTCTTGTATGTCCTTGAAGTATGACAAGCATGGTGATTTTTAAATTTTCTTTTATCTTTAAATCTCTTTTTAAACACTACAGGTACCAGTCCAGTTCTGCTCCTGTATCTTCAAGTGGTCAGCTGGCTTTTCCGAAGAAAAAGAATGCAACCCACTACGTTCTTACTGCAGAAATTAAAACTATTTTGGGTGCTCTGGAAGGAAGAGGTGCAAATATACAATGAGAAAGTTGTGCTTGCTGTTAAGAAACAATATTGTTATATAAAAATGGTGAAAAGGGAGGTCACTGAAATGACACATGGACTGTGTGGTTTGGTCATCTGCGTTTCAAACTGAGGAGAAGCAGATCTTCTCACTGTCCTCTTCTGCTATGTCATCTTGCCTCCTAACCTGATCCACATCCTTCACACAGCAAAGCTTCAGCCATGGGGGAGCAGGAGGCTTCTAACAGATGGCAATGGTGTAATCTGTGCTTTCTCTTCAGCTAGTAGCACTTCAAGTGAGTCATGATGAACTGGCAGATTTTCTAGAGACTGAGTATCACCTGGGGACATGGCCCTCTGAGGGTCTGAGGAAGCCAACCCCCCTGGTATTCCATTTGGCCCCTGGGGGCTGACCTCATGGGCACAGGGAGCAGGAGGTGTTGGGAATCAGCTATTTAAAGCTCACTGCAATATCAATGTCAAGCTCAAAGGATCTGCCAAGTCCCCTTAATCCTTCGTGCTGATAACATACCTTCCAAACTGAAAGCATTACTTATCTCAATCTTATTTAAGCAAAGCTAACTGGTTTTTTTATTCTTCTTAGAGAAATCTCTGGAGTTATTGTTCAGTTAACTTGAAAACTGTTCAAAGCTGCAGAGCATCTCTTCGTTTTACCCTCTTTATGCAGCACTTAATGGTTTCTTTACTTCCCACATCAGAATGAATTACCAATAAACATTGCTGTAATCTGTTTACTACATCCCGTTCATCCAGTTTAGATTGTACTAAGCATCCCTAGCAGCTTAGACATTCTTTATATAATAGGGTTGGGACAGCGAGACTCACCATACCCAAGTGCACACAAACCTCAGCCTGGTCCTCCACAATTCACAATCCACATCACATTTGAGCTTGATTTATATTTTCAGTGAAGAAATTGATACTTCAATTTCTGTACATAGGAGACACACATTCCATGTGTTTGTTATTGAGAGCATAGTTCTTATAGGAAGAAACATAAAACATGTCTTTTATTTATCTTTTTAATGCCTGCACTGTAATGTAGGCTGTATCCCTTTTTAAAGTAAAAGTGTTTTGCTGGTTTGGGGTTTTGTTTCTTTATTTTTTTCCTGTGAATAATGCTTCTACACATCCTTATGGAGCACTCTCTGGCTCCAGGGAGACCTTTCTGTGACCCTGCAACATATAAAGGGACCTTATAAGAAAGATGGAGAGGGACTTTTTACCAAGGTCTGTAGTGACAAGACAAGGGGCAGAGATTTTAAACTGAAAGAGGGTAGGTTTAGATTGCACATGAGGAAGAATTTTTTTTTATGGTGAGGATGGTGAGACACTGAAGCAGGTTGCCCAGAGAAGCTGCAGATGTCCCCTCCCTGGAAGAGTTCAAGGCCAGGTTGGATGAGGCATTGAGCAACGTGGTCTAGAGGAAGATGTTGCAAACAAACAAAACCAGAAATTAATTCTGGAAAAATGGAAGTGTCAAGTCATGGCTCAGCCAAGACTAGTACAGAACCCAAAAGAAACAAAACACAAGTGCTAAATCACCTACTCAAATGTGTTAGTTTACATCTGTAGGCACAGAAAAGTAACTACAGTAAAAAGTTATACTAGCTGCTACTCCTTTCAGAAGTCCCTCACTTGAGGAATCTTTAGAAATCATTTAAAAGAGAACAGAAATCACTTGGGAGAAAACTGTCCCAAAGACTGCAGCCTCTATAAACCCTCATAAATTATGCCAGTCTCTACAAAAATATTCCACCAACAAGCTTGCAAAGACAACAGACAGTCTTTATGAGGGAAAGGTGAGTAATTCCAAATCTAATCATATTGATCTGGCAAACAGTTCTATTTCTGAATACTTTAAAAATATTGTGTTGTAAACCACAGGTATTCAACAGCTCTTGATGAGAAGAGAAGCTACTCTTTCACTTCTTTTCAGTATCTTTCTTCCAGCTATGCTGACTTCTGTTTGTCAATCAGAAAAGTCTTTAAATCTTTAAAAAGAATTTAAACCCAGTCTAACAGTATCCCAATCAAATCTTATCTGTTCGGTTCAGTCCCTTTCTTTACATAAAATCTGCATGGAGTTCATTGTATACTTTTAGTCTCTTTAATAATTCATTAGACAAATGATCTTTAGAAACATTGTAAAATCTGTTTTTATTAATTCAATTACCACCGGGTAATTTAGACTGAAATTTGGAAGGAGCAATACCTGACTCAGAAGTCCAGGGGAAAAAAAAAAAAAAAATCTAGCCAGAAAAATAATACATTGTCTCATCAGGAGTTGAAACCTTACAAACACACACTGAAAGATGGAACCAGTTGAAAAAGGACACAAACAGAACAACATTATGGAGGAGATCAATAACCAGAAGTAGGACATCCATTTCTCACACTATGCTGATTTAAGTACAGCTGTTGCACAAAACAAAACATATTCCCCTTCATTTAAGTTTCCCACAGAAATCTAGGAAGTTATTCAGAGACTCCTGCCCATCCTTTCCCAAAAAAAAAAGAAATCTGCAAAAAGAATATCTGACTAGTAGGACAAGGAAGACTAGAAATTAATCTAGGTCAAAAGCAAACTTCAGGAGTCAGAAACAAAAACATGCAAATAGGAATGTGTTGGGTTTTTTTCCTTAGGACAAGGTCTCTAAAGAGAAAAGTCTGGTAAACGTTGAAGCAAGAGTATGATGATTTTGGTGCCTGCTACACAGCTGCTGTGAGTGGCAGGAACCAAGGGATGAGAGAACAAGGCAGACTGGAGGCATCTGTCTCTGCAGCACTGATCTCAACAGGAACACCTTAACTCTACAGATCAAAAAAAAAACCCAACAAGTAAAATTGAGGTCCTTCAGGACCACCAATCTTCTGTGCTTCTTATGTTCCTGTCAAATGCCCATTTTTGCTCTGAAGTACCTGATGATCTGCTTCAGAGAAGTCCAGAATAAAATTTGTAAAAAGGCTGCAGCAGCCTAGATGACGTGGGGTTTTGTCTTCCTCACAGTGTCATTCATACTGTTTATTTTGCTCTCCATAATTGTTGGATCTGTGGGTGTAAATGTAATTGATACAGACGGCAGGTTTCAGAGAAGAGGGAGATGCTGGCACACTGACGGTTCCTTTTGCTGCTCTCTGGCAGTAAAATGGAGTTGCAGCCTCCCATTTACAGAGTCTAGGGAGATGTTAAGCTCGCAGAAGATAAGTCTTCATTCCAAGGCAAACTGCCCATGTCTGACCTTACTCCGTGAGACACTGGAACCAAAACCACCCACAGATCAACACAGCAGCACCAGGCTGGTTGAAGAGCAGGGTACATATGGCAAGCTTTCCCAGGACTCGTTTTGTGAGTTAGCACACTCAAGCCAACATGCAGTTAACAAGCCAGCCCCTAAAGGCTTATTTTCAGCGCTACAATGTTCATCTATTCAGCAAAAGTATTTTGAAAGGAAAAGGCATCAAACTAGAAAGATGTGTAAAGAGAATGATAATTATATGCCATGCTTGATGGTATTGCAGATCATCTGCCCCTTAAAACAATTCCCCCAAACTGTCATTGTTAACAAGCTTAATTACCAAAGCCATTCTTATGGCTTTTCTTTCCCAGTGCCAGAAGGTATATTTTTCATCATGTGCTTTTAAAACAGACACTCAGCCAGAGAACTTATGCCTACATGATTGGTTTTCCAGTTGGACCAATACTGCTGTTGTAATTTATCATTTTAGGCCTGAGGAAAAGCTTTCCAACCCTCTAGATCACGGTAGTGGGGAAGGAAGCAAAGTACGATATCTCACTCATAGTTTATTGCTGGCATATTTGTAATTTTAGACAGATAAAATGGAAATAAATAAATTTTCCTGTACTAGTTCTGCAGCGAACTCTCCACAGCTTCACGGGAAAAGGATTCAGGACTCCAGTGACTACCACTGAGACTTAGTTCAAAGGCTACATAACAGCAGCTGTACCCTGATTTCATAAACTTCCACTGAGAGATGACTACAGGCAAAACCTTAAAAAGTGGTATTGTTGGCAAGAAAATGTAAGTTAAGGATTGTATTAAACATTGTGTAATGCTCTCATTTAAACACACGATCTTTTAATTTTTCATGCTATTGTTTTACAAGATCACTCTTCACTTGATGAATAGGATCATGTAAACACAGGTCTAAACAGATTTGTAATTTGCTCAAAGAAAGCAATTCTTTAGTTCCTCCATCTTTTTTGACACCAGGAGCATTCATTTAAGTGAATTCAAGTTAGATCTCACATGTATACACTGTAAACACAGTAAATTTAGTATGAAATATTAGGTGAAGGCAAATCTTAGTTAGAGTTAGTTATTTCTCAGAATGCTTAAGATTAATGACATCAAGCAGCCATTTACAGAAATCTTATCATTCAATGGCTTTAGCAACTCATTACTCACAGTTGTAATCCAGTTTCCTAATCCAATGAGTGGTATTGAGCAATAAAACATTTTGGTCATCTGCTGCAAAAATGTTTCATAAATTATTATTTCATTCACTGATACAATAACAACTAAAGTAATTGTGCAATTAAATTATTTTTGGCCTAGTATGACTAGCATACTTTGGGATATTTCCCATTTTTAGCAGGTGAATTATAACATACATGGTATGAATACGTATCTGAAAGCGTTATAAACTTCTGCATCTAACTACAATAAAGTGTCCAATGTTTGTGTTAATACAAGTAAATCTGAAATACAGTACTGACATTTTATTGTAGAAGACACTTGGTTTTCTTCCATTTTTATTATTAACACAGTGGCAAAATTAGAGATTATGCTCACAAACCAAATTTCTTTCTCCAAAACTGTATCAAAACACTTGTCCTTGCAGTTTAGCGCGCTCGCCCGAGGAAATGAGACTTCTGTCATGTGCCTGTCCCCATCACCCCTCACAGATTCTGAATTCAATTGCCAGTTACAACCAATTTGATGGAGGAGAAAGAACTCACAAGTATTTAGGTCCTACAACTTTCCTGACTATCCCTCTGAGCCTGATTAGAAGGAAGAAACCTCATTATCACAGATGCTGATGGAAAGGTTGTAACTTGGCCTTTCTTGTTAGCTTACCAAATGATCAGTACTTACACATCTTCAGTAGCAGAGGCAACTCTTGGTCCTGGGAGTAGTCAAGGAAGGTGTGATAGACACGTGGTGGCGTGGCACAGGGAGAGAAGAAGGAAAGGGAAGCTGTGCACGTACCACAGATACAGATATCATGAAGGCAGCTTAGAGATAGAGATAGAGATCAAATGCAGAGTACATGGGAAGCACACAACATCTGCTGCAACACAATGGGGACATTGTGACATAAGAATTTTGGGACGCAGCACAAGATTTACAGGTAGACCAATTTCAGAAATTGCTATGCTTGTGAACTGACTTGTTTCACCACATTTTTCTTATGAAATAACAGTTCTGTCAAGTCAGCTACAATCTAACAGTGGGAATAAACCACAGATAAAAGATGCAAAAGGAACAGAACTACTATTAAAATGTTCTTAAGGCTTCTCACATGAGTTGAAAGACAAAAACATGATTGCCAATAGGTAAAATCAGGACGGAGCTTCAGGAAGTCCATTTAAGCAGAACAGCTCCTTTTGATCTGGTTTTGAGGCAGAAAACTTCTCCTTCACTTCTGTTTGGAGCACTTTTTTTTTATTTTTCTTATTTAAATTTTCCAGACAGGTTTACCCATCCCTAATGAACAATCTATTTCCCTAATTAGCCTTTTACCCCTTCACTGAGAATACAATTGACATGAGTCGTGTCAAAAATCTACACTAAGTTCAGAACTCTAACAAAATGCACTGCATTACCTGCTTCTCCCCTCACCAGCTTTAACGATAGTCGTAAGTACCAACTTCTTTCAGCTCAGGCCCAAAAGGAATAAAAAACAAAACACCAAACCACCACTGCTCATCACAACTAAGCACAGGAGCAAAAATGCTGAGCAGTAGCTGTCAGAGTGGGAGGACAAAGACTGAAATGAGAAAAACTGCCAATACTTTTTAATGTACCTTTTTCTACAGAAATGAATCTTTTCTCTCAACACCATTTTTTTCAGTCTTTTAAACTGCCACAAATAACTGCATGACTATTATTATATTTTCATGTATATGTACTTCCTCAGACAACCTGTCAAAAAGTTTGCAGGAAAAAGAGTCTCAAATTCTGTAGACCAACAAGTTCAATGACTACCTTGAAAAGCTCTCCTGCACAAATACACGCTTGCATAGAAGTATACCTATAGAAACAACTGTGGGTTTAGAACTTCATAGTTCTTACAATAGGTGAAATGCTCCTGTTTATAACCTCATTCCTTTCTCGCAAAAAAAAGGGGCACAACAATGGTACATGATTGACTTATGCCACTTTGGTATCGTTGCTAATGAAGTTTTTGCTTAAGAATCCATTATGTTTTGTCTAATTAATGTTTAAATTAACCTCCACTAAACCATTCGCAATTCAAACCTGGTCAGGTAATTCAGTAAGCATTTCTTTAAAAATAAATAAATCTTTCATATATATATAAATATATATGTACACACACACACAGAGACAAAAAAAAAAAAAAAAAAACAAAAAAAACCAAACACCACACAAAAAAACAAAAAAAAACATTTTTAATATAAAAAAAAATGATAACCACCCACAAAAAAAAAAAAAAAAAAAAAAAAACAAAAAAAAACAACCAACCAACCAAACAAACAAAAAAAAACATTCTTGGAATGTTAAGAGTGCAAAACTGAGCGTTCAAGAGAAAAATAAAATGCCAGTAGAGTTGCTGATGAAATCTAGTGCATCCTTTGCAGGGTCTAACCCACCAAGCTCACCCCTGGTCTAAGCAGGGTGGTAAACCAGCACATCTCCTGGCAGAGAGAAAGCTCAACAATTTTAAGATTAGCTGGCCCATGATGTTTATTTTAAAATACTAAAGTTTAATCCTCATCATGCCCAACAGCTGACACAAAACTTATTATACTGGAATGATTCAAGTGATTCTGTGACCTTCCAAAAAGACATAGTATGGCTTCAGCAACACATACCAAGATACAGAAAGTGTTACCAAAGCACAGATATTTGATATAAACTTATAAGTTACCTGATGCCTTGTGCTCAAACCATCAGAATCTATTGCCTGTGTTTGTACATGTTTTCTTCAGCTCATACCTAAAAGTAGCATGCTCTCACAAATGGTTACTTCTTAAAAATAAAATGTAGCATTAGCTTCATAGAATACACAATTCTGTCTGCAGTGCATACTCTAGGTTTCCCCTTTTCTCTTTCATCTACTGGCCATACAAGACAAGTACCTGCAACTTAAATTCTGACAATTAATCTATATTTTTAAATTAAGTTTCTAGTTAAATCTTCACAAACATGAGAAGGAGACAGAATTCAGAAAAAAAGGGAAAAGAAAAAGAAAACATGAGGTTAAATGCAACATTGGAAGGACACGTATTGCCGCATTGCCTGAACTCAGGATAAGATTTTGTCTGATTTAGCTGAAGCAGCTCAGGGTTTTTCCACAGAACATAAATAGAATTAAGGTCAGAGAAAAGAAAAAAGATTCATCTGCTACCTCTGCATAGACTGTATTCTTAGCATGAAACCAAGAGGAACCAAATGAGGTAATCATAAATTGCAAATAGCTTCTATGTTTCATGGACCGAGTGATAAAGACAAATGAGAATGGTCTTCTGAAAGCATAAACCTGTCCAGACAGGCATTGCTGCTGAACGCTCAAATGAAAAGAAAAAAGAAAAGTAACACAAATTCAAAAGAAAAGAAAAAAGATTCATCTGCTACCTCTGCATAGACTGTATTCTTAGCATGAAACCAAAAAACATAAAGCTTTTAGATTACATTAACTTTGTTTACACACTTATAAAATGAGCAACACGACATATTTATTATGACCACATACTTTATATAGACTACAGTCCTAAATTTGTATGAAATTAAATGTCTCAACTGGAGAATGATCTGACCAATAGTCCATTATAATTTGCTTGCTTCGCTTTTCACATTTTTTTTCCTGCAATTGCAGAAATGCATGTGGTAGTTGCACTGGTTTCTCCAGAGAAATATTTAAAAGAAATAACTGTAAAAGAGATACCTGATAGCAAGCTTACATATGTTTTAAAATAATTAGAATTTTTTCTATTTACTAGGAAAAGTCTACATATCTCAAAATATTCAAAAATAGACAAAGTAAAAGGCAAAGAAAAAGAATAGAAAAAGAAAAAGGCCAAGAGCAGCCACATGAAAAGGCTCAGATTGATTTCAAATGGTACAGAAAGCTTTGGAACCTCTCCACATGCAAAGAAGTGAAACCTATAAGCTCTTCTCTGAATTATTTATCAGAGTTCTATTTTACAGAAAAGTTTCAGTCACCTGCTTTAAAAGGGAGACTGAGAAGTTCTTCAGAAACAAAGTGTACAATACAACAAAACTTCTCATAATTCTAAGTGCATGTTCAAGGCGTAAGCCCTATTTACTGCAACAGGGAGCAGCCACTTCCCTGCCATTCCCTCTCTGAGTACTCTGAAGGCTGGTGGTTCTGTTTTGTCCTGTCTTCACATCCTGCCCTCCCAGGGTCTCTGCTCTGTGCTTGGCCCCACGGGAGCCTGCCTCTTCATACTTCTTGATGTGTATTTACTAGCAATATAGACCACACGTGTCATGCTCAAATTACACTTCCCAAAAGCAGCATACGGGAGTTTGAAAGACTATTTTAACACACAGGCACTGTCCCTTCAAAGAGTCACTTCACAAACTTTAATAAAATCATTATTATGAGAATGCTGTAACTAAAGTCTTTTGCATCCATTAAGCAAGACAGATGTTACAACAGAGATTTCTAGGAAGCATGTGAAATGAAATCCAGCTGTGTCAACCAAGAAAAGTTGTTTCTCTTTAGTCTAGAGATATGCCTAAAATACAGACCAAGTTATTTCCTTCTCTCTTCTTCCATTTTCTTTAATATGCATAAAAATGGATAATCTGTAAGTGTTTCATATTAGCCATGATGCACCTGATTCATATATGTGGGCTGCCTCATCTAGTGTAGCTCCACTAGAAAGAAATCATTTAGGTGAAAACTCTGTAAAACAGATGTGATTAAAAAAACATGCCACAAACAGTTAGTAAATACCATAGTTGTATATACATGAAAATAAGGGCTGAAATCCTTCAAATAGACCTAATTTTTAAATTCATATTAAAAAAAAATTAAATTCAATTAATTCAATGTTTGTTTTTTTTTTTTTTAACCTCTGAATATTTTACTGGTCATGATCCTAATTACTATGTAGGACTCTGCCAATTGATGTCAATGATATCTATCCATATGTAGCATACAATACTTTTCAAAACCTAGTATAATGTATCTCAGAACCAGAGGATGTTTTGGGGAGGCCACCGGGTTAATGGGATCTTTTCAGAAAAAGACATTGACTCCCCTTATATTTAGGGCTTCCACTTGCACACAGCTTTGGAAACATCTCCAGAAAGCAAGCAGGGCAAATTACACAGCCTCTTGAGGCCTGGTATGAAATATTTCTCTCTAGAGAAATCTGCTGATGACAATTCTTCAGCATAATATCTGAAGTTCCAGGCATGTCTACTTGGCGCAACCAATAGTTGACATTAAGCCTAAAATTCAGTTCTGATGGGTTATATGCACGTGCATCCCCACGAAGGGCGGCAGGCAGCCTCCCTCCCCACCACGCCTGCCAGTGCTTCTGCAGAGGATGGTACAAGAGCATGAACTCCTGTGCTTGAATCCTGTCAAGTTCTGTTTTGTTAGATTTACTACTAACTCCCGACCACACACAGTTAAAAATGTTCTTTGCACAACACGAGCAAACAATTCTGCAGCATCATACCAGGCTACTTGCCCCTGATTAGAAACATTTGCTGGAATGAAGTTATTTTGTTTGAGTTGCAACCAAGTGCATTACCTTGTGTTGCTGCGAATGATTCACGCATACTGATTTTAACAAAAATTTCAGTATCTTCTGCTTGAGAAAATATTTAATGCTTTAGACCAAGAAAGGTTTTGCCTGAATGCTAGGCAGGAACACACTTTCCGTGCCTTGATTATTCAAATGTCAAGTCCTTACCAAACTATTAAAAAAAAAAAAAAAGAGGCTATATGAGAAGTATCAGTTTCTAAGAGATTAATATACTCGTTTTCGTAATGGTGGCAAAACCACTAAACATCAGATGGCATTTTATCTACTAAAGAACAGGAGACTTTTAATCAGTCTTTTTCATCATAACCAAGACCCTTATATAATGTGAATACTGAAAACACAGTTGCGGCAACAGACAGACATTTGAGATGAAGGACAGAATCTAATCGTATCCAAAATAACAGGTATGTTCATAAATATTTGAATGTACACAGGAGTTCAGTGGCAAGAGAACTATTAAAATCCACAGGAGAAAAGTCAAAATACAGTTTCAAAAATCTGCATTAAATTATGCTTTTATGTTTCTTTCTCTGCAGGCGGATGTACTACCAGAAAATACCAACGCTACTATGCCATTTTTTTTGCATCAGGCTTTGCAAGGACTGTCAAAATCTAGTAACTGCAATTTGCAGAAAACACTAACAGTTTTCAATTCATGCTTTTTAAATATCTGCAATTGTACCCAACCTCTCCCAGTGTTCCCACCCTAAAGAGCACCTGCCTACCAATGGATCATTTAGAGATGAGTACTTGTGCATTAATGATATTTCTAAAATGCAGGACTATGAAAACATTTCACTTGCAAAATGTCTTCACCCAGCTCTTGAACCACCCTCTCACTGCATTCTAGTAATGAAATTATCCCTCCTGTTATCTCATCATCATTGCAAACATACTCAAGGACATCCTGAAAATGTAGAGATGCAGCAGCATTCACACCATCATCACAAATCTTCCTTTAAAACAAACACACAAATATACTGGCTGCACATTTAGTTTGAGAAATAGCAATTTTCTTTGATTTGAGATGAAACTGGATGCATTTAGAAAACAACAGGATCGTATTTTTTTGGTTGCCATGTGATAAAATTCCTAGCCATGAGAACTGTCCAGAACTCCTATTTGTGAAGGAAGATTCAATGAACAGAACCAGCCTTTGTTTCCTCTTGCTGTTGATGCCTGCGCTTTGCATTTCAGTTGAAGATGACAACCAGGAATTCGGGTGCTCACATTCTGTACCTCTGGGCTTTCAAGCGGCCCCTAACACTGGCCTGTCCATGGCATCTCTTATCCTACCAGGGCCCGCACTTCCCTTCAGCAGCACTTGCGAAAAACAGATTGTGAACAGCTTTACTGCCAGCAAGACCTTCACTGTAGCTACAGCTTGCATGAGTCAGAGCGTCCTTGCAGTGCTCTTGCTCACATAATTTGGCACAGCAGTTCAAACTTACTGCAAAAAAGGTCCGAGGACTCTGCCGGCTGCGTTTCTAATGGGAGGTCTCTGCCATCAGGCCTGCTGCTGACTTTAGTCCTAAAAAGTCAGAACAGAGCTATCTCTATTAGTAAAGAGAAAAAATTCACCGTGCCTTGAGTATTTCTTAACTGTACTTTTTTCTTCACAATATTCATTAGTCTACAATGCTTCTAAATCACTGACAAGAATTAGCAAGTTCTACTCTATTGTTACTACACACGGCAAATACTCAATCCAAATATTGGGAAAAGTTAGATTCAGATAGTACCGTAGAAGTCTACACGTGGTAATAAAGTTATATTTTTTGTAAACCAATCAATATTAGTGATTTTAACTTGAAAAGAAATCCTAGATATAAGACTTTTTTCTATTGTTGGAGGTGAATTGCTGTGTAATAGCATATAGAGATGGATTAATACTAAAACCAGAAAAAAAAAACTACTGAAATTTGTTTCAGTGCTCATTTTGTTTGATCCTCAATATATTAGGCAAAGAAAAGTTTTGTGTAATGTTAAATCTGATTTAATTGGAAATTAAGTATTTTTGAAAACCACTGTCAACTACGTTCAGTCACTGGACAGGTCTGTTCTGCAACTTGTATGTAACAATTTAATGTACCTGGAAGGAAGAACTGCATTTAAGTCTATTTCTGGAGAACGGCTTTTGATGATGGTTTTTAGACTGAACATAGGGTCGACTAAAACTGTATCTCAGCCTTGTGAACACTACTTGAAACATTTAACAAGAATTCTTGAATCTTTTTACTGCTTATTTTTTTTAAAGTTTCTTCCTTGTCTAATAACATGATCGCTAAAGTACATTTCCAATCACAAAGTAACACATTTGAGGTGTTTAAATGCTCCAACTTCTAAGAATTAGTTATGCAGTAGAAACATCCCTTCCATCTATGAACAAGGATTTGTTCAAAATACAGACCAGCTGGGTAATACTTGCACCACCAGAGCTTCTGCCCGAATTTTCCCAGGGGAAATTTATAAATTTCTAACCATCTATTGCCTCCTTTTCAACTATACACAAGGGATTTATGAAAAGGATTTTTCAGGTATGCCATCAGTCAGATAGCTTTAGAAAGAAATATGAGGTTCTGAAGAGCATTTTTACAGTACTACTTTGATACTCGCAAAAGCAATCATTTCCTCTTGCCAGCTCTCAGACTATTACATAATATACCCAAACTTTTACATATATTGAGCATATGCAACTGTGGTTCAGTTTGGCATGTTTGGGGGTTTTATATATGGGTAAGAATGCTTCAAAGAATAAAACTGAGTTGGGCAATATTTATACGAGAAGCTGAGTATGGATTAAAATTACTTGGCTTCACAAGTAAAAATAGATGATGTTTAATTTAGTTTAGTTATGAAGTTGCAGTTCAATTTAAATATGTAACCTCCTTTGACAGAGTTCAGCTTTGCAAATTGATAATTTGTTCCTATATTTCTACTAGTTGTGATTTATTCCAATTCATTCATTTGTTCAAAAACGCTAATGGAAGCAGATGAGGCCAAAGAAGACCAACAAGCAACAACCAATACAACCATCACCCTGAAAAAAAAGGGAAAGATTGTGTGACACAGTCAAGCAAGAAATAAGAGTCAAAGATTGAGGGAGACACTGGTTATGGAGAAAACCATGCACAGGGACTCAGCCGCCACTCTGAACCAGCATGACCTCAATTCTCAATAACTCATCTCAAGAAGTCTTGCAAAGACACACAGCAAATTACATTTCTCCTATGGGTATATATTTAAGAGAGATGAAGAGCTAAAATCAACCTTGCTGGGCTTTGATGATGAGGCTCAGGGGAGGCAAGTCATTGCTGAAGGCTTTTGGGACTTGCAGATGGTGTGGATATATGAAGGGCAGATTGAGAGCAGCTGTACTGCTCTGTCCATGTTGGGAGAATGCATGTAAGAGATTTTAACATCAGACGTACAGGCTTTTTACTTGGTTTATTTCCCTGACACTTGTTGTTTATGTACTGTACTCCTTGGGCAAGATCTTCACAACTACTGTCATGCCTCTACACTAGGACCAGAGAGCTGTGCCAGAAAAGTCTCCTTCCAACACAGCATCACAGAGTCATAAAGCTGCAGTCAAAAACTCTTGTTGTAAACATCTGTGAGGCTTCCTGGGGTCAAGACTCTAGTTTGCAGGAATATAGAAGAATTTGCCAGCCATAACAGAGACTCTTAGAAATACCTTAATTACACTAAGAATTTTTCCATCTTTTAAGTGGCTCAACAAACCTCTAAACTACTGACACTGGTCTACTTATTCTTTCCTTACGAGACCTTTTCTCATGGGTAAGCACAGAATATGACACCTTCTGCCTTTCCCACGGAAGGTGAACAATCTTTAAGTCATATGATAATACGCATGTGAGACCCCTATTTCTCAATTTAAACCCTATTTGGTTTAACTCGTAAATTAAAAAAAAAAAAAAAAAAAAAAAGAAGAAGAAGATACACTCCCTCTTCCTTCCTAAACTGAATTAAAAGACTTGTGGTGTGGGCATCACCACAGATGCTTTGTGTTTTCTGACTTAACGGAATAGGAGGTTCACTCCACGGTCTGTCCACCCTTTTGCCGGAAAGAATTCCATAGCTCCTGAGAAATTTGTATTTCAAGCAAACACAAGCATTCCCATATGTGTCTTTTTATTACCGTAGTGGGACTTTGTTGCTGTTAAAAGGCAGAGTCATGGGAGAGAAAGTCAAAGCCACATAAAATTTTGAACTAAGACCTCAAGTTTGAGGTTCTGCGTTCACTACAGAACAAATGCAAAAAGGAGACAAGCGTGGCAACGTGTTGCAAGCACTGCTGAGGATAACTCCTAAACAGAAATATCTGGCAATTCGGATGAAAGTTTCTAGAGAACTAGTTGTAGGGTCAAACAAGAATTACTGAGGAAGGGAGTGGATCTCGTGTGTGGGAGGGAGTACAAGATTGTTATTGTTTTCAAGTAAACCACTGAAAGAATAACTTTGAATGGAATAAAACTACACAGTAAATTAAACAACAGAAAGGATTTTATAGCAACTGCTCTCTACTTAGGGTGCTTTTATATATGTGTCTATAGATACACACACACACACATGTATTTTCTATACTAAGGGACTTATCCCTTTCCTAATCCAGCAATGGCCAGAACCCTTCCCAAGAAATCTTCAAAATGAAAAAAACTGTCCCAATTAGCAGAAAACCTTTTGTAGAGCTTCCACTTTGTGTTACCAGTTTCAGCACCGAAGGTACCATTTCAGTTTTCACTCAGTGTTGCAAGCCCATGGTCATGCTTCTGCCTCAAGAGAGTGGGGTTAGGCATTACATTTCACCTCATGTAATGAATCCAGCACAGAGGCTTTATACACAATCATAGATCTTAATCTTCTTTGATTCCCACTGATGACAAGGAAAAGGATGTCAGGAGGGAGATGAGTGGTTCTGTCTCCTGAAATAAAGCGCCTTGTTTTAAAAGAATAATATATTATTCCTACATATTTTAATAATATGTACACATAACTGTAATTATTTTATCATTTGTTCTTTCATAGCATTGTTTTGTTTTAAATATTATTATTCTTATCTCAGGGCTTGGTAATTAGAGCTCCTACATACCTTATTGATAATAAAAACTTCCAAAATCGCATGTCTGTATGTGCAGCTTTCATCTGCTCCAAATATTATGAAAGAGGGGAGCAAGATTTCCTTAGAAGGAAAGTGGACCAAATTAAGAAATTATATTCTATTTTTCTCTCATAGGTAAAAAAAAAAAAAAATAAAAAAAATCCCCAAAAATGTTTTCCTAGCAATATTTTTAAAGATAAAATGTAAATGAGGCTTGTATGTTAAGACCTTATGCACTCAATTTTTATGCTTCAAAAGGTTCAAGAAAAAAACCACTTCAGATGTCTTCCATTTTCTCTTTCATTTCTTTCCATTCTCAGTTCTGGTTTCAGAATCATGTTTTCAGATTAAAACTTCTAAGTGTATTTCTAAACTAGAAAAAGGAGGACAAGGGCAGGGAAGAGGACACTTAATTTATTATCTTTTCACATTAGAGTTACAGGGAACCGTAATGATATACCAAGCTATAAACCCTGTAGTTGGTACTATATTAATCACCTGCCTACATGAGAAGTCAGATAAATATATAACCCCATTTCTGCATTGCAGATTTTATACGTCCTTTCCTCGGGTTGTCGGTTTGAATTTTATTAGTTTGTAAACATCGCTGGGGAGAGGGGTCCTTAACAAGGTAGGGAATGGCACAGGAACTATAGTTTCTTAAACTGAACAGTTACATGAAGATTCTTAAGATGCTAACCAGAGAAACAGGCAGCAATGCAACTGCTGCAGGAAAGAGTACCTTTTTTTAACAGTCTGAGCACAATTTGCCTCTGTTAACACACTGTCCCTTCACCAAGGTCAAGTCTGTTAGCAGCCACGGGCAGCAGCTGGCCCACCCAAGCTCCCTCCCCAGGCTGGGTACAAGCCAGGTCCCACCTGCGTATTGAAAGAACTTCACCTGAGATAGAGTCCAGTGGTCTCTATGCACATGCCCACCTATTGTTAAATCAGGTACTCCTGGAAAAGATACACTCCTCTCTTTTGTCCTTCCATTTCAGACCAAACACATGAATAAATTCCACCCCTTCCTATTCTGTACCTATCTCTGATATTTAAGCACTATGCAGAACAGACAGAAACACCCAATACTATTTTGGATGAACCAAAACAAGATTTAAAATTGAAGGAACGGAAGATTCTGCAAATAGCAGTGCAGACACGTAAATTCAGTGCCCTGGGGACTGACAGCTCCCCACGTATGCTTAGTAATAAAACATCAGCTCAAAACCCCTAGGCCCTGCAGGGGAATTCTTGATGCTGCAACAGAAATATTAGGGCAGTTCTTTCAGGTCAACCCAGGACACGTAAGGCAGTCCCCTCTGCCTTGCCCCTCTGTGACAAGGAGCTCTGTCCTGCCTGGTGTAAAATAGTGCAGTGTGGGGATGAGAGAGGCACCAAACATTTAGAACAACCCCAAGAACATAACCTCCAAAACTAAGAGTTTGTCCCAAGCCTGTAAGGAAATCTGGGAGACACACTGCATGGAAATGAGGCATGTCATTGCTTCTGTCATCCTCCTGCCCCAATAGTTTGTTTTCAGGGCATTTTCAGCCATCTTATTCAGTAGTGCTGACTTAGCACTACCATTTTATCCTCCAGTTCTCTGCAGAACAATTTACCACGACAGCATCACAGAGGCAGCTCGTCCTACTACAATGTAAATGCCCTCCTCGGGTAGTGCAACAATTTGCACTGCATCTGTGAAGCTGCGTGTGACCATCCCTGCGCATCTCCCAGGTAGCTGAACCACTCACAAGCAGGTATTGCCTCCAAGCACTGCGGGGAGGGAGAACGACAACCTCATTTCACTGTGAAAAGCAACACAAAACCATTATTTCACTGGTCCCTTCACATCAAACACCATTTGGTACATTTTTAGAACAAAATGCAGAATCTTCATTATAGTTCACGCAGAGCAAAGGAAAGCAGCAAGTACGCAGTGTAAAATTAAATAGTTGTCCTCAACCAGGACACATTTCTTCCTGAACTGACTTACAAAGGACACAAATCAATGCTGCCTTCTGACATTCAAGATCACACGTTTC
Organism: Merops nubicus; assembly: GCF_000691845.1. NCBI lineage: Eukaryota > Metazoa > Chordata > Aves > Coraciiformes > Meropidae > Merops > Merops nubicus. Next base: position 70,924 of record NW_008594204.1, on the reverse strand, counting down.
CCAAGGAGACTGGAACAGTTTATTTGGAACACTGTTCTCTTCTAATTACCTATGTGTACTATTTTGAAAGGCAAGTCGTAACGGTAGCCGCGGATTTTTATTGTGCTTCATCAGCACCAGTGTTTGTGTCAAGGTTAGTCAGATGCTGAGCACAACCATTACAATATATTCATCTGTGATGTAAGACAAACAATATATATTACACATGCTAAAATAAACAATCACATAGTTCTGTCAAGCGTGGCTCTTTTCTCAAGGTCCAGTAATGCACAGGAACCTACTGCAACGAACGCTGTGGATGGCAATGCTTGCTCTCAATAGGCAGTGGCCTGAGGTAGTCACAGAGATCCCCACCATCCCTGTCCATGGAGAAGTGCTACAGGTGAAAAATGGCTTAAATGCAGAAATGCAGCAAATAACTGCATGAGTGGAAGGATGTCAGTCAGTCCAAAACTCTTTGATGCCCATGCACAAACCTTCTTCTTGTTGGCTGCAACATGAATGGGCTGGTAATGGCAAATGTTGATAATACCTGGGCTAAATAACAGTAGGACATCCAATTAATGAAGAGACCTGAGACAGCACCACCAAAGAGGCCAATCACACATTGTGCTTCTGTGCAGACTACTGCAATTTGGAAAACTGAGGCCCTCAAGTTCCAGAACAAAGAGGAGGCTGAACAGAAGTCCCCGAAGAAGTGGTCTCAGAGAAAAGAAGAGCATCTGGGATAAAAAAAAATTAAAAAAAAAAAAAAGTGAAGACTGGACAAAAGACCCTGGAGATAAGGAGAGATCCTGGAGTTCTGAGAGATGCATGGAGACAAATGCTAGAGGATGCCTAGGACAACCCCTGAGAGGTAAGTAAGGTAAAAGCTCTAAACTCATTGGATCCTGAATAAACCCCAGTATGGGCTGTCGTTTCCTGTCTCACCTGTGGCAGCTGCCTGACTGGGCTCTCCTAGAGAGAGGATGTTCACCCCAAGGGGTAAGGAAGCTCTTACCCCTGGTCAGCCTAGGCCTACACTGGTGGAACTTCATATGCTGGATCAGCTTCAATTACCCTGTTGGCTAACAAAGAGTTTGGGTTATTTCTGCTTACACTTTTCCCAGAATGCTTAAGATTGGCTCTTAAAAAAAAGTTTAAAATTCCCATTCTACTATCAATTAACATCCCTATAGCAGTACGCAGAGGGATTCAGCTTTCACCTAAAATAATTGCTAAACCAGCTCACTGGGCAGTTTAACTACTACTTTAAAACTGTGGTAAGCTGATTGCTGTCTCTAGCAAGGTGGGAATTGTCTTATCAGACTTTGGCTGGGGTATACAGACATAGGAATCCTTGAAGATATTGAAAACACATTATCTTGTCCTAAACTGCAGTACAAAGTTTGCACTGAATTGTACTGTGGAGCACAATTCAAATAAGAGCATGGAAGATAACTTATCATACTGAAGACAGCTCTTGTCTAAGTAAAAATCTTCTCAGACGAAGGGTGTATATGAGGAGTGTGATTTACTTCACACACCTAACTAATTTTCAAAGGTCATGAGATCAGAAGGCCAGTGAAATGGACAGGAGATGACTGTAGTGAAATACCTCTTTGCTCAACATCTAACAGATAAGCATCTTCCCTGTCCTATTTCTTAATTTTGTGTGATAGATTTTTCAGCAGGATTCAAACCATATTGGACTAAAACTCATTTTATTTTTAATTCATTTCATATGGTTTCGTTTTTAACTCTTTTTAATTGAAATGCAGTGAATGAAATTATCAACTGAAATTACCTCATCAGCCATGAGACTTCATTCTTTAATACATAAAATAAGCTCTTAGTAAACCTGTATCACTGATTTTCCTTTCACATTCAAAAAAGTTTATATACACACCAAAGTGCATCCGGGATGTTGAAGCAAAGTACTGCCTTCAACATCACAACTTCCACACTCTTAATTTGGAAAAATACCCATGATATTGTACCATCTGGGGCATGTTTTAGTAACATGGTGGTTCAATTCTAGACGAAATCTTGAAACTGCACTTCCAGGTCTAATCCTCTCCTTCCAAGTGACTTCTTGCAATGCAATAGCTATGTGGCTTTATTAATGACCTGAATGATATAACTGAGCTCCCTTCTCTGCAAGTCTGCAGCTGATACAACACGGTGAAGTGTAGTTGGCAACACCACACAGTTGAGTTGCCTTTCAGAGGGACCTCGGAGAGCTGGAGCAACGGGCCAAGAGGAACATCAGGATTTCCAACAAAGGGAAGTGCAAATTTCTGTCCCCAGGAAAGAATAAACCCAGAGGAGACAGTAGACAGGCTGGGGAGTGGCTGGCGACCTCCTGGCTGGGAAGCAGGTCTACAGAAAAGGCCTTGGGGTTCTTGGTGGACCCAAAGTTGACCGTGAGCTAGCAACATGTCCTCAGAGCAAAAAAGACCAACAGCCTCCTGGGCTGCGTTAGATAGAGCATTGCTGAGGAAGGTGAGCATTCCCCTCCACCCAGCACCACTGAGACATCTGGAGTGCTGTGTCCAGTGCTGGGCTCCCAGTACAGCAGACCCTTCCTGGAGTGAGTGCAGTGAAGGGATGCAAAGATGATAAAAGGAATGGAGCACCTGACAAGTAAGTTGGAGGTTGAGGAAACTGGGACTGTTCAGGCTAGAGAAGAGAAGAGTTGGGGGAGCCTTATTAATATGTATAAATATCTGATGGGAGGGAGTAAAGAAGGTGGAGTCTTCTCAGTGCTAACCAGTGAAAGGCAAAAAGGCAATGAGAGCAAACTGGAATACAGTACATTCCATGTAAAGATGAGAAAATTGAGGGTGATCAAACATTGGCATAGGTTACCCAGAGAGGTTATGGAGTCCCCATCCTTGGAGATACTCACAACCTGATCGGACAGAGCCCTGAGCATCTTGCTACAGGTGAATCCACTTTGGGCAGGAGTGGTTGGACTAGATGACCTCCAGAGCTGCCTCCCAACCTCAACTATTCCATGTTCCATTCAATCAGCTAGTTCTTGCAGTCATTTCACCTTCATCATGCATAGAAAGGAGACTAGAGGTAAAAAATGCATAAACGCTTTCAAAAAATCACAATTATTGCTACAGGCTGGTCCTGTCCTAGGTTTTCACACGAACAGCTTCTAGCATTTCTCTGAGAGCCTGCTGCACAATCCTTATATGCTTTAACTGTGGAAGGGCTACTTCAAAAACAAGGGAAAACGTAGTGCCAATAGGATGAACCTGTTCATATACTGTGTGGTAGAAGGGAAGTATTTTGTAACATGGTTACCATTTCTCAACTATGCCAAGTCTGATATTTAAGCAGGCATCCCACATCACTTCCGAGTCTTCATATTCCACTGATCTGCGGTGTTACGAAGGAACATGCCCTGCATTTTACAGTGATGCCAGCCTCTTAGAACTATTTTCCTATTATTTGGCTTTTTAAAATATATGCTTCATTTCCAACCCTATTATTCTAAATTGATTCCTTTTCTTCAGCTGCAAATCTCCAATTCTAATATAGAAAACAAGATCATATAGCAAGAAAAAAAATACCGTAAAAAGCCTTATTCCTCTAGACATGAGAAAAACCAGTAAAACTTCAAACAAAAACCCCACAGCTCTTAAAATTGTAGCATATGTTTATACTTTGTACAAAAGGGCACCAAACTTTAAAATAAAAATTACAACAAAATGCTGTGGATCATCCTCATTGCTTTACGTATGAAATTAAAACCTACATATTTATATAACCTTTATAAGCCTATAGATCCTTTGTTTATATATACTTGCATACAAAAAAAGCAGCATACAAAACATAACCTATCCAGGAAGAAATACTGTTCTATTATGCAACCATTCCACTAAGGATATATTATCTTTGAACACAATGTCTATATAGAAAAGTGATACAGAAGGATAAATTCTATAGAGACTTAGAGTGCTGAGCATCCCTGCTGTGCAGAATAAAGCCAGTTGAATCCAAGCAGAGGTTTCCCAAACTCAAGCAGAACGCCTGGACTGCAGGTGCTGCAGAGGCAGCAGAACTATCCTGGGCACAGGGATTTCTGTTGCTCCATTTGCGAGTGAGCCGTGCTGAGAGGGAGCCTCCATTCACAGCAGCTCCACTGCTACCTTCTTGGCTCAGCAAGGAAAGAATCTTAATGAAAGCGTGAGAGAGACTGTCTTGAGCTCCAGCAACACATTTTAATGTATTAATTAAATAAGATCACCTCTCTAGGAGCACATGATTTCATCAGAATCAGCCTCAGCATCTTTTTTTTTAACCCCTTTTTTAACTGATGTATTAAAATGATTCAGAAATGTGTAATTTTAGACGTGGAGGGTTTTTTTTCAGTTGATCAGATAATGCAGAATACGAATGCAATTAATTTTTGTTCACTTTCAACAACCAGCAAGAAAGGCATGGCAATATTTGCTAAATTCCAGTGAACTGTAATAGCCTTCTTTGTCTCTCCTTGAAAACATAATGAAAAATCTGGCAAAAGGCAAGTGTATTCTCTACAAGGTTCCACAGTCAGAGGAATCAAATAAACCCCCTTCTTCCCCTTCAGAACATTATTTTAAGTCCAACCTCTGAAAGTATTTATGTATATTAAAAGGAGGTGGGTTCAATTTACAGAACTATCAGCTGCTGGAGTCCTACTGCAGTATAGTGAGGTTTCAGTGAGTGAGAGAGTTACAAGGTCACGACTTCTCCATTTATTCCAAAATGCAACAAGGAATTATTACAAACACATCTGACATCTGACAATATGAACCACAGGATGCAAAAAAAAGTGAAAACACTTGTAACATACATTAGCAGAATGCACACTCAGATTTTTGGTATTCAGACAGGAAGATTTTTTTTTTATGATGATTAAAAAAAATGTTCGCATCCCAAACTCAACAGCACTGGAAAAGATAACCTGTATATTTTAAACGCCCTGAGAAGATGAAAGGGGAAAAAATAATCCATCAGAACTGTTTCTCATGGAAGCTCTTAAAAGAACAGTATGATACCTCATTCCTCATTCATCATTACCATGTCTTCTGTAACCTGCAATCCTACTGAGAAGCATGAAACTCTTCCAAGCTGTTTCAGTATACATGCAAGAAACCTTCTTTTTATGTACAAAGCACAAAAAATATAATTCAGTTTCAATTTGCACCAGGAAAAAAAATTAAAAACAAAACAAAATAAAACAAAACAAAACAAAACAAAAAAACCTAACCTTTTTCTGTGAAAATGCAACCATATTTACCATTGCTGTGGGCCAAAAGCAATTCTCCACAGAAATGAAAGAGACACAGAAAGGATGAAAATGGGGGCACACACACACACATAAAAAAAAATAAAAAATAAAAAATTCATGCTGCATTACTATCCACAACTTATCTACAAGCCTTATTTTACTGTTTTATTCACAAACTTATTCATTTTACCAGCACGAGAGGGAAAATATGAAATGCTTTTTCACAGGTAGCAATTTCGATTAAAATGAGAGGAACATGAAGAAACTAAAAGCTCAATGTGATCAAGGACCTGCTGGATACCCGAGTCAAACAGTTATTCCAGAGCAAGGCACAAGAGCTGGTCATGCATATGGATGACCTCTCACAAATTAAATGCTAATCAGCAATGCATTTCAACATTAAAAAAAATCACCATGTGGACTGCGAAGTAGATCTATAGTCTCTTTTTCCTAAGCAAAGACTAACAAAAAGCCCTCATTATCAATTTCATACTGCATATATCTAATATTAACCACAAGCCCCAGTTATAAAAGCGCAGTTTCTCCATATTAAGCACACCAGCTGTCTTTCAACCATCCTAACTTGTGTAATATCTCTGCAATCCTTCATCAGAGTCCTAGCAGAATGGAAGCAGGAGGTCAAACCACCAGAAGTCCTAATAAACATGCAGCTCTTTGGATGCATATGGATGCTAAAATGAACAGTTTTACCACGAAATACACATTCCCTTTTAGCAACTTCAATACTCACCTTCCAGAAGGAATGGGAAGTACCAGGCTAAGCATCTGCTCCTGCCTGCTTAAGAGCTCCAGGACTGCCTACAGCCATCGCCTCATTAGTCCCCCGAAATTATATGCAATGCACAAGCAACTGCCCCAGCTTGTATAGGACAAGGTAAAGTCAGGGAACAAGAGGTGGGGGAAGAGCTGCCTGCTGCCCAGGACCAGTGGGCAGAGGAGCTGCCAGCGCCGCAGGCGCGGATCAAACGCAGAGTCTCTCTTTACATAATAGGAAATGACTCCTGTAATCTTATGTTTTCTGTTAAAGCCTTGGATGTTTCATGGACAGGCAAAAGCTTTTCCAGGCAGCATTTGGGGATTTGGAGCTGATTATTCTTAAACAAAAAATAAATAAATGCATCAATAAAATTTATCTTTCAGAATTTTTAGTTATTGCAGCATACACCCGAGAAAGCTTTTCCCCGCCTTACCATAGGAAACATCATGCATGCTTCAAAGAAATTACATAACATTCCCCTCTTTAACGGTATTCTCTAATTCATTTCAATAGAAAGGCAATACTTGAGTTTTTTAATCTGTGTGCTCCTTACTTCCAAACATACACACTGAAAAACTAGCAGCAGCTCTATAAATAAACCCAGTTGAAGATTACATATTTTCCTAAAAAGAAATGTCTTTGCTTATCATGAGACAACATTAAAGTTAGAAAAAAAAAAAGTCAAACTGCACTGCTCACATTTTAGTGTCTTTTCTGCACTTCTGAAAGAAAAAAAGGCACATCCGATTCCTACCACCAATGATAAAAGCAAAATCTCATCCACGTGTTTTCCTTATCCCTAAATAACAGACTTAACCAAAATCAAGCCCATATGCTTAAAAAACAATAAGATCTTCAACCTACAAAGCCTCGGTGAATGATTTCTGATGCAAGAGTGCCTTTTAGCTATGCAGCTGCCGCTTGACCTTACAGAATAACGTACAGAAGTTGCAGCATTACCTTTCCAGAGATTCACAGGGCATGAACCAAAATCTCAGGCATCACTCTGCCCCAGTCCCCACACCATTTTCTCATCAGCTTGTGCCTTCATGAGAAGCAAATTCCCAAATAAACAAGCTCAGAACAGAAAGGGGAAAGATTTTTTTTATTATTATTATTATTATCGTTATAATAATAATTATTCTCATGCTGTGGATGTCGCTACTTACTTGGCTAAGATATCATCACAAATCCAAAATGATTTCAATTACACAGCGGAGTAATCACCGTTCGGCATCTGTAAGGGCTTGCTAAGCGGAGCTACATTACATGAGTCCCTCTGCAGACTGTACCATCCGGGCAGGCAGGTGGGGAGGCAGCCCGGGCTGCTGCCCGAGCATCTCGCTGCCAGCCTGCGAGAGGAGGGCGCTTGCTGCAGTACGAGAGCGCTCAGCGCCAAGGCAGGCGGCAGGCGTAGGAAGGGAAAGGAAGGCTTCTCGGAAAGAGAAATGGACTGAACCACCATGTTGTTGTTTGTGATTTTAATACTTCCCTTGGGATAATGACAAAAACGGAAGATGGCAAACTACCAGGAATATGCCACTTACTCAGAAACGGGAGAAACCTTCAAGGACAAGGACTGTCACGTCCTATCACTATCATTGGGGGGG
>NW_008594204.1:52621-63186 GCF_000691845.1 Merops nubicus | reverse complement strand
GGGGGGAGGGGAATGTCGTGTACGAAAGGGGGGCGAGGGGATGGAGGGAAGCACCAAATCCCCTGTCACCCTCGGCAGGGCGCAGGGTGCGTCGGGGGGTCTGACCCTCAGAGTACCAAACGTTTCTCCAGCTTCCTTAACTAATTATACACTTGACAGAAATGCCACAAACATGTCTCTCCTACAAATCCCTTCATAATCACTTCTTGCAAAGACACAGCTTGCTTGCCCTCTATTCCTCTCTTTGTATACCAACAATGATAATTAAAATGGAAAGACCAAAAAAAATCTTGCAGGGCTGTGATGTTTTTGCTGTATTTGTGTTTGTGTCATGCCTTCTAAAAACCTAAAACCCACACAGGAGAATCACACAAAATACCCTCCTGTTCAATATCATCTGGTCACATTAGCATACACTGTAAAACCATACATGCATGCCAGGGCAGATTTCTGCCTTCTATCCCCCTCCCCTTTTTTTATTTTAATTAAAAACATATAAAATAAAGGACTCTGCCTCATGATGGTGCCAGCCTTACACTTTGATGAATCAGTGCATTTTATTTACAACTTCTTACCATCGACTCTGTGTGATTTCTTTAAAAAAAAAAATAAATCTACCTGTTATTTTGAGTTATTTATCACATGCAGGGTTCTAAAATGTAAAAGGTTTTTTCAATGGAATATCATATTATCACTGTGGAAAAAAAAATCCAACTGCTAAAAATAAGACAGAGACATCAGTCTTTCAAAAGGCATAACATTTTTTGTGGAATAGTTTGGTTTTTTAAACTAAATTGTGATCAGTACATGCACCGTGTTCAAACTGCAACTTCAAATTCTGTACCTCAAACTATTCCATCCTGATAGTGACTAAACACAGGAAAACATCATGTTTTTCTTGAAGCACGGGTAAAACAGTATAAATAAAAGTTGGACTCTTTTCTGTGGTATCCTAGGACAGCAGTGGTTCGTGACTTTAGTCTGCCTTGGACAGAGTGGGCAATTGCAAGTGAGCATACCTCCCTGAGCACTAATAGGAGTAGCTGTGCTGATGCTCTGTCATCCTGCCTTACTCGCTGCTCAGAATATCAATTCAGCCAGTTAAACCAAAAGTCTGCACTGCACTGCACCAAAATGGAAGCTATTTAAAAAAAAAAAAAAAAAAAAGAGCTAGGATCATTGATCAGGAGTTCCATCTATTCTGATCAATTTTTTTTTCATAATGAAGTAAAATATAAATCAGGACCAGGATCAATGCAATGCAGATTTTTCTCATGAGAAGCTGCCTTTATCATTAGAAAGCTACAGGCAATTACATGCATGCCAGGACGTTATATGCAGTGACTTTGTGTTATATTAAGCAGAGAGACGTGTCCTCTTTTTCCTATCAAGTCTTTAGTACAAACTGCAGTTTTCAGGATTGTGGAGTGCAGGCTCAAAACTGAATTCAAGCACAGAACAAAACAGTAACAGAACAAAAAAAGTGTTATATTTAAGGTGTGTTGTGCTTAGGTCCAAGACTCATAAATATTGGTGGCTTCTCTCTACTGCTCTGTCAGAAAAGCAGGAAGATACTAAAATAATATGCAATTATTTATCTACTAAAATTATTTTTTTAGTATACATTTTAAAGATAAATTGAAAAGCCATAACAGGTTGATTGACACAGTACCAAAATATATTGAAGATTTTTTTAAAAAAAAATCTGTCTTTCCTGCATGAAGAGAGGAATAGTTTAAAGAAATTAAACACAGCATAGGAACTTGTTCCATACATTTGGCTATTGCCAGTCTGAAGGCTGCTGCTCTCAAAGATGGTGTGTCATAGTACAGAAACTTCAGCCCAGGTAGGCAACCATAATATCTACACTATGCATAATCAGAAAATAGTCCAATTCTTATTATTGATTAAGGGAATAGATAAGGGAATAAGAAGAGAAGGAAATTAAAAAAAAAAAAAAAAATTCAAAAGGGAAAAAAAAAATCCTAGTTGGAATACATTATTATAGACCAAATCCAACGAAACAATTTTTCACATGAATATTCTGAATGCTCATTTCATGTAGGGCCTCAGAAGTACTGTAGCAGAAAAGAAGATGAACAAGCTATTAATGTTTTTGCTAGGCTCATCAGTTTGGAGCCCGTGCACAGCACTGTGTGTACTGTTACTGCTGGTGTCACTGCCACCTTTGTCACAGCATCGTCATCCCGCTGCCACCCGGGCAACAGGAGGCCAGCCACCAGCACTGAGCTCAGTCCCCAGAGATGCACTTTCTGGAGGAAGAGTTGAACTCCTCTGGTGTGGCACCACGCACAACCCTGGGAGCTCGTGTTGACATTGAACCAAGAAGCTATGAATGAAGAGTTATGTTTGTCCTTACTTCAAGCTACTAAGTGCAAACTCTTCAGAACTGCTCCAGGTCCTTGCTCCTGCTGCTGAACACCGGCTCCACCGCAAGGCGATGCCAGGAAGTCTTCTACTTCCTGCAGTATGGAGGAGCTCCCAGCTGCAGGGCTTAGCAGGCGCCCGCTGCCCTCCAAGTTACAAAGCCACCTAACACAGGGACTAACTGCTACACATATTGGGTAGTTATGTTGGTATCTTCCAACCAAGGCTAAAATTAACAATTCCCACCCCCTGCCCCCAAAATGGGCTATCTAGTAAACAGTACCAATAGCAATAGTCTTACCTCAGAATTTAAGGGAGCTTGTTTTTTTTCATTTTCTTAAACACAATTGTGAAAAAAGTAGAACTTTCCAAATTGCCCGCCTCTCGGTATGTGCAACTCCCAAGTGGCTGCAATGTTAGCTGGTACTTTTTCTGGCTATTTCATCACAGAATTTAGTAGCAATGAGTTGCAAAACAACATAACAGCTGAGCAGTGCCTCTCCTGAAATGAAGATTTTTCAGCATGTCTTCATGTCTATTAAAGCATACAGTGGCATATTATTTACCTCTGACAGAAGAACAATTTAACACCTTAACTTGGGGGCAAGGAGTGGAAATGGAGCAGAAAAGGAGCAGAAAAACTGAAAGGAAAACAGAAAGACACTTCTTGGAACTAAGTCTAAAAAAAACAGAACAATGCTTATGGGATGTGAAAGGAATGAGACTTTAGCTGTTGAGCTTGAAATGTAACTTGAAAAATTGCTTCTTAGTAAAGCTTCAACTGGCAATTCAGAAAATATTCAGAGGTAAAAGAGAGTCTACCTAATTTCTTTGGAAAAAAATGTAATTCTGTATGTGCTGGTGCACATTTCAAGGTCTTTATGAGATAATTAATGACAGGAAAGACAAGAACGTAACTTTAATTCTTCTTCCAGGATCTTGGGGACCAAGACCTCCTTTCCAGCAAGGCTGCCCAATCAAAGCAATAGCGCTGGAAATCAGCAGCAGATTTCTAGTATTTTTCTAATCACAACCCAGATACGTAAACTAGAACAGCAGACTGGCAGCCTTTCATATTTTTAATTCTCATTTGCTACATTTTAAAAACAAGAATTAAATCTGTTTTCAAACTTGGTGTTTCCCCTGTTTTATAACATTCTGCAGTAATATTTCTGCAAAGAAACAGCTTGCATTTCCAAACTGCACAAACATGTTGTTATCCTAGGAAGCAACATGACCTAATAGAAGAAGCAGAGAAGAGGGACCTCAGAACACTCAAACTCAAGGACTTGCCCTGCTGTTTCTTGACTATGAGATGTTAGTAGGTCACTTGATCCCACTGTGCTTCAATTTCCCTAACTATAAAATAAGTATATTCACTAGTTTAAATTGCAGCAGTTATAAGTCCCTTGACTGGTTAACTCTTTCCTACCTTTCAGGCAAGGGTATTTGACATACCTGTCTCCTTGGTGAACCCCTGAAGGTTAGGAGAGAAGCAGCATGGATTGAAAACACGTAAGCTCCTAGTTACCTTAAACTGTTCTATTATATCTACCACATTTATTTCACTGTACAAATTATTACTTGTCCTGACTGATAAATGACTGCAGCCCTAATCAGCTCGCTTCCTAGATTTCTCCAGATCAGAAAGGGAACCTGCCAGACAGCCAACACTGCAGTTACCTCCTGTCCTTCAATCTCTACCATCTCGTATCTATGAATACACAAATTTCTCTTCTTCCACAGCCTAACAGCCATGCCCCAAAAGAGCAGATGTCTACAGGGTTGGGCTGGCATTGCTGTTCCCCTCCCTACCACAGCATTAGTGCTCAGAAAACAAAACCAGACCCTCAGGATCACCCAAGCAAGAAGAAAGGTCATTAGGCCCTTTCAAGAACAAAACCTGAGGAAAGTACAGCCGGCTAGAAGTATTAATAAGCCTGAGCTTCCCAATCAAGTTTAAGTAAACCTGGCTCGCTGCCACTGCCTAACCACAGCAAATGCGAGAGAAGCATCTTAACGGTCTCCTCCAAAGTGATCTGTATTTGCCAGAGTAAGCACCTGCAACATCTGATACAGCTAAACCTAAATCCACAGCTGAAATCAGCTTCTTCACCATCTCCACAGTCTAAGATGCTCCTAAGAATATGAAAACAGTATTACACAAGCATTCCACTTTCCTTTTCATTTAAAGACTGAATCATCCCTACCACATGCAAATGAAACAATTTCTTGACACTCAAAACAAACCTTAACCTATAAACTGGCCAAACAAGAGCTTTAAAGAATAATCTTCTGAGGGTGCTGCAACTTTTAGGAACTGAAGAATGCAATAGGCAATATGCTTAGGAATCACCCTTTCATTTAGTATGCATTTAAACCCCATGAATGTGCCAGTCTTTGAAACAGGACTTGTGCCAACTGTCTTCTAGCATTAAACTGTTCACACAACATAATATATTGGTGCTAGTAGGGGGACTCGGAAGTCATTTGTGGCTTTCCACCACACCAGTTCCCTTCTCTGTGTTCTGGAAGGGACTGCCACACTTCCTCTTCAGTCTCATATCACTGCTTTTTTGGTATCAATGGAGATTATAGGTCCTTAGAGGCACTGGTAGACACTGACATGTAAATTCAAATTATAGGATTCTCCAATTAACAAGGATCATATTAGTTTGCATCAGACTACAGATTTCAAGCAATCTAACTTCAGGGATGTTTGGAAATAGGGTTAAAACTTTGGATCTAGAGATGGGTTACAAGGACCCAGCTCTACCTCACCAAAACATTCTCCCAGAAAAAGAACAGGGAGGTTTAGAATAAGCATTCTATCCTAATATCACTGATGCAAAACGCTACCACAATTTTATAGAGGTTGTTTTTCCTTCTTACTGCCTAATGCTCTGTACAGGAAATCACTTATCTTCAGTTTGAAAAGTATAGTCAGAGCCAGGATGCATTTGAAGGAGCATCCTTCATTGCATAGGACTACAGTATGGATAAGAATCTAAAGGTGTGTCCAACTTTTACAAAGCTAGCTCATGCTATGACCCAGGACTCCACCTTAAAAAAGAAATCAAACATTGTTCTATTTAAGTTGCTCAATTATTACAGTTATATTTCAGACAGATTAAGCAGTAATAAATGACAGCAGAAAATCACAGTACAAATATGGCCTGTGAGTAGTATTAATAAGAAAAATGCATCCTGCTTTTAAGACATTCCTTAAGGTTTCATTCTTCAATATACGGGTATTTCATACGTACCTTGATATCCTCACTGTGAATCTCCCCAGACTGCCTCAGTAACTACCATTGTAGCCTTTTTAACACTATATTAAATAGCTAAGAATTGAAGCCTATATCAGCTTTATCTAATATATTACTCTAGTAAAAGCAAATGATTAACAAAGAGAAATAACAGTGGGACAAGGTTCAATCACTCTCAACAATTAAAAAGGGATAACAAAATTTTAACAAACTACTCAATAAGGACTTTTGATAGCTCAGCAAATAATACAACCAGGATGCATATTTCCTAGAAATTAATCATCTTAAGGGAATTACTTCTTTTATGTTGAGGGGTATTTTTCCAATATAATAAGATAAAAGCCTACGTATAGCTCATTGGGTAAAGCAATCTGACCTGTTAAGCTTTGTTAAGCCACGGTATCTGTGACCTGTTCTGTGAGTGCCAGTAATCATCCTGCACAGCGACGTGCACACCTGGGCAGCCCCATCCCAGGGGCCCACAGAGCCCCCCCAAGCCTCCTCGGGTGGCTGTCCCCACAGCCCCACCACCACCAGCCTCTCCTTGCTGCAGGGCTGCACAGCCCAGTTAAGGATACGCAGCTCTTGATGTTTCTCTGTGCGAAAAGAAGAAACTGGAGCCTGCCTCTCACATAAATCACTATTAACCTCACACGTCCCTCCCCACTCCACAACCTCCTACCTTGGGAAAACTGGTCAGGTCGTGTTGGCTGACATCAGCAGGGCTCCCGGGGCAGCCCCGACTGGGGCTGGCAGCCATCACCTCACTTTCTATAGTAACTCCCAGATTGGTTCCTGTGCTTTGGAGGCTTTCACTGGTACTGGCTGGAATGTGTTGGTATGCTCCAAAACGTTTTATACCATCCCCGTCCCTCCTCTTCACAACAGAATACAACAGAACAACTGCAACTTCAGCCAAAACAACAACAAAACAGGTGTTAACTTCAAGAGATCGGTCCTTCCACTTCCTCTAGAACATCTGGGAACACCTCTCGCAAAAGCCATGCCAGGAGATTAAACAACTATAGAGTCAAACCTGATCTGAGATTATCTTAATGGCTGTTTGTGGCTTTTCTATATAAACACACTACTCTGAGAAATCAGCATTTATACTCACAATTATACATAGATTTGAAATAAGTGTTAAAATTCTTCAGCAAAGGGATTTCTTTTCTGTGATTTAGAAGATGAAAGCTTAAAAAATTGACATATACGGTGTAATCATGAATTTTTACTTATAAAAATAATTTATACAAAATATTTATTTGCATTATTAACTATTAAACTAAATATCAGACCCAAATTTTATTGTAACAAATATACACAGTATACTAAATAAAAATACCCTGTCAATGGAGATAAGTTGGGCATCGTGCTTGGCTTCTGGACTGAACTATGTCATGAAGATCCATTAGCTGTTTCTTAATCCCAGATTCAAGACTATGTAACAATAGTTGTAATAATTTTGCCAGAATTTCAGAACTTTTTGAAGCAACTGAGCTTAGGGGCTTGCCAAAACATAAATGTTACTCTAGAAAATAAAAGACTGTCTAGTGCAGAAGAATTCTACATGTGAACAAAAATGTTACTGGAGAAAAAAAGCACTGTATCTAGCCTAGAATAATCCCACATCTGAACATAACTCTTTTGTGTGTGCCAGTTCTTGGTTTTCTTTAATTCACTTGCAAAGACATGGACCTTTCCAGAATAAACACGCCCTCACACTAATTTAGTCCAGAATATCTGTCTGTCTGGACAAGCCATATACACATCACCTTTTGATCCCGCTGACCTGACAAATACGTACACTTCACTGTTTAAATGTTGCCATCTTCAGAACATTTTCTGAAAGATGCTATTCACAAGGTATCAACAGGAAGCAGAACTGAATGGGGACTTGAGTGAGGATTTAAATGGTGTCTGTCAAACCAGAAACGTGCCTAAATGGAAATGTTCTCTAGCATTTCCCTAAGTAAAATAATAAAGCATAATTTGAAGGATTAAAATAATCTTTCACCAGAAACATTCATGTGCTGCAGATAACCACATTCTTTACTAACAGGAAAGTTCTATTCCTTCAGAAAGAGTTAAAAAAAAAAAAAAAACAACACTATCTTTGTGCTTGGTTAGAAATGGGTCAGAAAGGATTTGTAGGCAAACAGTGCGTGGTAGTATCTCCTCTGCCTCCCAAGGCTGCTATAAAGTAGCCATGCAATACAACAACACAGAAGAAAGAACCTAAACCACTTTTATTACTTATGGTAAGTCATGGTGGATCACAACCAGGTTCAACCTATCAGTAAGTACAGACTATGAAGTCTGAATGATTTGTTGACTAGATTTTTAACCACCTTTCCTGAGAATAACCATCACTTCTTTCTTCACTTGCAAAACCTGACAATGCTCACAGACTAGAAACACATTTGTAATGGAGATAGGAAGCAACAACTAGCTTTAAAAACAAAGAATAGGACTTTTATTTTGCACAAGAGAAAGAAAGGATGATGTATTTCGCTGTGGGTCACTTGTAAGTTCACATCCCAAACACAGGTGAATTCCCTGCCATAGGGCTACAGAGACCTAGGACCAGCAGGTGAATCCAGGAGCCCAGAACTCCATGCTTCATCCAGAACTTGTCCATGCAGACGACTAATATCACCATCCCTTTTTCCAGGGCTGATTCACAGACGTGGCCTCTTAGCAAGGTTTTTGCTCCAAATAAATCTGTTGGATGGCTTAACGTCCAGTAATAAAACTGCAGATAACGGTGATAAAATTCCAACAGCCTCTGCCTATCTCTGAGGCTGTCATAAGCTACCATACCACTCATTCTCTGGCGTATGCCCTCACCTGATGAATATATGAAGATCATGCTAACATCCAAATCTCCATAAACATAGAAAGAATGGGTGAAAATAAAAAGTAAATGACTAGTAAATAAACATAAAATTCTTACTGGAAGGCTAAGAAAACGACTAGGCAAAGTTTCTTTAAATCACTCCAAAAAAAGAGAACAAGAGGGGGAAAATATCTGAAGCACTTGTAAACCAAAGCCAGAAAGCATAATTTTTTTTCTACTCTTTAAACAGTTACAAGGTGGTTTATGCACGAGCAGTTAAGGGTCTGATAATTTAAGACCATTAAGCATTCATCTACCATTTTAGCTTAATAATTTTGAAAGCGTCCAGCACCACCAGATAAGCAGCTGCTACACAAATTCCACTTGAAATAGCATTACTACTTAGAAATTCATGTGTTTGGAAGGATTCATTAATAATTTCTGCATACAAATAGTCCTTTTTTTTTAACACAGCATTGTCCTATGAAGATGAACTATATCTTTTTTATACATCTTGTGGTTTTCTTGTCCCAGCCAGAAATTCCAGTCTCTAAAAATATACAACTTATACTGTTAATTTCAAATGCATAAGGAAAAGAAGGTAACTGATGCGTATATTTTATATGCATATATAAAATTGTATAGAGTAAAACTACACAGTTATATTCAAGGTTAGGATTAAGACCTACATTTCTTGAACACTGATGTTAGTCTTCAAAGATGTTAGTTGACCTTGAGGATAAAAATAAATTATGCAGTCCTGCATCGTGTCCTCAAGTTAGCTCACTAAAGACATCTAAATGTTCTGTGCCTACATACCAGAAAACAGTTAAACACAGATATTCCATATTAATTATATTTCATACTCCTAATTTCGATTTGTGGAGAGCAAAATTAGGTTTCCCGAGAGCTGCTGTAGCTTCCAAACATCATCTTATTCACAAGCAACAGACACGCTTACAAAGTTATATTTAGATAAAGTAGTGATGAGTAGCCTCAGCATATTATTTGTAAAATTAAATCCCACTGAGATTTTTTTTCCCCTCTTGCCATTTCATTAATTATATCTTAGGAACAACAGTGGAAGATCATTATATATGTAAGAGATAAAATCATAAAATATATAAAGAAACATAATTCAGAATCCTCTGTTTTCCACTTAAAATAATGGAATTTTTGTAAATGTAACTGCTGTGAAAGGGAAGACTCAAACACAAGCTTCCCAAAACCACGGAGATGATACATCTAGCACTGACTTTCGAATAATTTATTGTCTAAAGAAACACCTAAATGCTAAGCTCTAATATCCTTTTAAAAAAGTAACGATTTTTCAAAAACACGTTTGACACTAGCTGTTAGCCTTTGATTTTTTCTGTTTTATGAAAACCCTGGGGTCCCCCTTAATTAATGATCACACACAACACTTGGTGTACTCGACACTGGCGGCAGTCCCTGGTGCCACCTGAAGGGTTTGAGCTCATTTGATAAGGCACTTGGTCGCCATGGTTTAGCTGACTCCCCTGAACCTTCTTTCAAGAGCTCTAAATTGGTTTGGAGATGCCCAAGAGGTCATTCATCCAGTAACCTGACCCAGCTCCCATTCAGTGGACTCAGCAAAGCAAAGAACAACACCTTCAGTTCCCAAAAGCAATTTAATTTGCTATGAAGAAAACAGACTGTGCTTTCACAGGCTTCACTGGAAAAAAAATCATTGCAACTTTCCACAATAGTGTACAAAACCACCAAGTTCAACCTATTATTTAAATTAATAAACATACAGAAACCTGTAGTTTTCTAAAGGAATTTGTCCTAAGAGAAAATGGTAGCCTTTGGCTGTCAGGAAGACCAATTTATAGCTCAGTAAGTGTTCTATACATACACGAAAGCTCAAAACACCCCATCCCACATCAGAATTGCAGCCACTTTCTCAGTAACATCACCTGAAGTCTTGCCACTGGTGCTAGCAGAAAACAAAGCACTCCACATAGTCCAGAATAGATTTCTGAGAAACTGTACAGATATGAAAACGGTCATTTGTCATTAAGGAAGTTAAAGAGAACTCTTTACCG
>NW_008594204.1:38791-52590 GCF_000691845.1 Merops nubicus | reverse complement strand
CCCGTGCCTATCCTCTAAAATAGTTGCAAAAGCATCTTTGTGATACCTCTCTTCCTATAAGTTTACAAAAAAATTCTGATGATTCTTACTTTCTCACAGTCTAAACTAAAAATAAATATAATTATATAGAAATAAAGTCAAAGTCTATCACATTATTAAGATTAGAATAAGTTAATTTCCTTTAGAATACATTATTTCAATGAGTGTGAAAGGAGGTATTTGTTAACCAGGTGATGAAAGAAACTCAATGCACTGGAAGGAAGCGAAAGTTTTGCTTGCATGGGAAGCTAACACTTGTGGAAACCTTTTGTCAAATATAACTTCTAGTTAATGTTACAGAACTGACTAATAGAACTAGAGACCAGCCTTAAAATGTGTGGATAAGGAAATTTTCTAAATTTTATAACAATATGTCTAAGAGTTTAAAACACATTTCTAAAAAAAACCTGACCAACCCACTACTCCAAACACACAAACCCACAGTGCTACTGTGAACTCATCTCCATTCCATCAATAGTATCAAAATTTGTTTCATTTCCAAAGAGCCAGATGCTAAGGCACAAAAATCATTAATGTCTTATTCTACTGTTTACACACAAACTGTTGACGATTCTGTTCTGCTTGTTTCCAAGTGGAAGCTGTGTGTCTACCTACCTCTTACAGAAAAAAAAAGACACACAAGGATGACCACAGTTTATGGAGGACAGGGTTGGAAACCACCTGAAATCCTTCAACATGATGTTTAAGGGATCCAGTGAAAAAACGTGGATCATGCAAATCAGAGATACAATAGCGATAAAGTAAGAACCACAGCAGGATATTTAATTCATACATGTTCCTGTTTGTACAGGATCCTATGTTTTCTTGAAGGGAAAAATAATAAGCACCACAAAGAACAGACATTCCGAAATCACAGTCTGTAAAGAGCAAAATAACCTCACTCGTAAGAAAATCTGTTTTCATTCATCCTGTTTCATGAGAAAACACATCATTTATTTTGGCAATATGAACAGAGGAAGTGATAGCAATGGAGTTACATCAGTGTGTTTGCAGAATCATTATAAGAAGAGCACATCAGTGATTTCAACCTTAATGAAATAAATGCATAACTAGTGCAAGGAGATGGAGGCCTGGCACTTAAGTTTTTCTATGCCTTATGGAACCAATCTATATAATCATGTTAAAACACAACTAGTGACTTACACAGTACTTGTGCACCCAGCATTCAGCAAGAAGAACTAAAAAATTGCCATTGGACATACAAAACCAAGCACAAAGTCAAGTTTAAGTAAAACAGTTTTACAAAGATCTAGTGATAACTTTAAAGACCTGTTGAGATTTTTTTTAATTTTAAAGCCTTCAGACCTCAAGCTGTTAAGAAGATAAAGCATCAAGAGCAAGATTAGTCAGAAGTCTTGCTTTTCAAATCAGTACCCAATCTTCTATAAATTTGGTACCTAATGAAATCAGGCATCAATTTTGGTTTATGCTGAGCAGTGAGATATTCAGCACTTCTCTGGAGATAATGCAACAGTGAGATTCGGATCCTTTACTCCCTTCCTTTCTCACCCTGCACTTCATCTGTAAACAACCATTTACACATTTATATGCTCTAATATGATCCCTGTGGAGATCTCTCTCAGATCTCCTACACATGCCTTACATAAAATGTTGCCTGTCTCTTCATCCCCACACAATCAGCTCAAGCTCAACAAGACTACAGAGATGTATATTTAGCTGTAAAAGAATGAAAGTTAGCACCACTTATGTTCAGTTATATTATCCTGAAAAATACTTGAGTGAAGAACGGAGTAATTAGTGCTGAACTCCATGTTGTCCCAATTACATTATCAATAACTCAAGCCAGATACTACAAACTAGGTTTGATAGT
Organism: Merops nubicus; assembly: GCF_000691845.1. Taxonomy (NCBI): domain Eukaryota; kingdom Metazoa; phylum Chordata; class Aves; order Coraciiformes; family Meropidae; genus Merops; species Merops nubicus. The sequence goes on along the minus strand of NW_008594204.1, from coordinate 50,699 downwards.
TCTACCTAAAAGCAATGCAGGCATGTCCACATCCATCCAATGACCTCTCTCTTCCCTCAGTGGCAACTGCCTACTGCTGAGGTCTATGGCCAGTACAACACCTTTGATTTCCAGTTCTACTCCCCATACTGAAGCTACCTCCAACACACTTTTACAAAATACTACCTCAGAGTACTTCCTTTCCATCCCACTAAAAGATTGAGGCGTTATTGAGCTCCAAACTCACACTTGCATAACAGCTCTGCATTCTTCAGAGCAATTCAAGAAGTAGGGGTTCATACTGCTCAATAGTTCATTTTGGGAGGGGCTGCTTGTTTAATAGCTTTTCAATGGAAGTTTCCCAAGTTGGGTATCACAGTTTGTGTCTGCAGTAAACTTGGCCAAAGCCACAAAACAAGCCTATGATGAAAGAAGAGATTTCTAGATAGGAGGATGACCCTGCTGCAACAGTACTAGCTCAGAGCTACGAAGATCTAGATTTAATTTCAATATCCATCACAAATTCTCCCTGTAACCTTGACCAAGTGTTTTTGACCATTTAGTTTCACCATGCCATTTCCTACATATATATATATGCAATAGATCATCTCCCAGATGTACAGTAAGGACAAACAGAAGATTGTTAAATACTCTGATAATCTTTCCTTATTGAAGGTCTTTCACAGACAGATACAGTCTACTGCAGAAATATAAATATTAAGTAGTCAAACCACTGAAGAATTTTATTGCACTCTATTGCACTCCAGCAAAAATTCAAAGGCATAAACTCATCTTCTGTGCTTTGGTGAACATAACTACATAGAGCTGAGGAGGACTACAGACTTTTTTCAGTGACTTCTGAAAAGACCTAATACTTTCTCGTATTTTTGTGAATTAGAAAAAACTCAAAACTGTTTAAGGGGCCTTTATTCCAGTTCTTAGCCTACATACATTCTGGTAAGTTCTCAGAACACAGACTTACCAAGCATAAAAGTCAATACAAGTCTGAGGTCTGAAGGAACTCCAACCCCAGGTAGCCCAGCTCTTCTGTTAGACTTAATGAAACAACTCCTAGTTTTCTTGCTCACTTTCCACATTCCATGTTCTTTGCTCTTTGTGTCAAAATTACCCCTACTAATTTAACTCTATTCTACTCTTCAGATACAAAACTGAACTGAAACTGCTTACTGTTTTCAAATAAGATCTCCTAAAAAAAAAAAAACAAAAAACACACACACAAACCCAAACAACCTCTTCAGAACGCACACAACTTTTGTTAAGTGTATGTAAAGATTCTGTATGCATTGAGCAACACCTAGAGCATCTCCTCAAATCCCCACATGAATAAAGATAGAATCATTTAGGTTGGAAAAGACCTTTAAGATCAGTGCTTCTGGCACTCCGTAAAAGCCTCCAGTATGACAGGGTTCTGTTCACTGCCACCTTTTCATAATTCTGCTTCCATCTTCCATGAGCACCTAGTAACAAGCACTGATCTGAAGAGTTTATTTTATCTGTCTGCCCACTATTTTAATATTAAAAACATCTGTGATGCTAACAGCCCTGCTTTCTGGAGGGAAGGAGTTCCAAACTCACTTTACTCATGCATGAACACTGGCATCAGGACCTCACCCTGTCACCTCCAGGTGTTGTGGTGAGTAGAGTCCGCCCTAGGCAGGGATCGGCGTGCGGAAGATCTCGCGATGTAACGGAAAGCTCAGACTGCCCACGAGGGGCCTTGTGGGCGTGGCTTGTCATATATAAGCAATTGCAGCGACGCAATAAACGCCATTTGCAGCATCCTTCACATTGAAGCCAGTGTCTGTGATGGTACCCAACGGCAGAGGTTGGGTGGCAGCTATCCCGGGGATCGGGTGTCAGTAACGACATCCAGGACTGTATCCCATCTTGCCCAACAAACCCCAGAACCCAGCACAATGCCCTTATCTCCTCCCACTGTCTTACTGCACAGGCAGAGCTGCCCACGACCAACAACAACTGCTGGCCTTCTTGCCAACAAGGTCATGAGCGGGATGACAGTGTGGAACACAGTGATAGGGCTGCAGAGAAAGCAGCTCCCGTGTAACAGCAGCAAATCAGGCCAACCCAGCAAGCAGAGAACAGCCTGCACAACAGCACTGAATCTGTGCAGACTGAATTGGGAGTTGCTGGTTCTGCACGTAGCTTTGAGGTGTACCACTAGTGACGTTAGTACCACAGTTTAGAAAGCTCTGCTCCAAAAACATAGAACTCCTCCAGAAAAGCTGAGTGAAACAGACTTGTTAAACATTCTGAAATGAAAATTCCATAGAATAGACTCAAACATGGCCCAGACTGCTGGTCTCACTGTATTTCTCTACAGAAGTCAACCCTCGCAGTCCAAGGTACAGAGCCTTTTATTTATTTAGATGGCTATCCAAATGTAACATGCTATGCTTCTGGCTGGATGGGTCTGTTTAAAGGCAGAAAAAGATAGAAGGAAGGAATTTTATTGTCACTCGTTTATTTCAAGGGAATGCTGAACAGGAAGCAAAAGAAAATGTAACAGCTTTTAGAGTAGATTCAGTGCAGATTTCAGCAGAAACAGACAGACTGTTTCGCTAGCATGACAGGAAATTCCAAAAAATTACAAAATCAAGAGATGTGGAGGAAAATCCCAGTCTACTTTCCCCTCTATAATATGGCAACATTTCCTAAGAGCTGGTTCTGTTGTCTCGCTATCACCTTTGTAAATGCAATTTAAATCAAAGAATGCTGCGGTTTTCTGTTCTACAAAAGCAGGCATTACTGATACACGTGTGTTGCTTGGGACACTTAACTTTTCCCTTTGTAATACCATTCTTCTTTCTGGTTCTGGGTTCCCTCGTTGGGTGCACAGATAGGGGCCATGTGAATGGGATATCAGCCATGGGGAAAAAAGCAAATAATATTTTTGTTCCTTTTTTTTTTCTCCTAGTTAATCTCTGCACTGCTATTTTTTTGTCAGTCCTTCCTGGTAAAAGACAACAAATTCACACTCTTACAAAAGAGCTATGCATGTTTGTTGCCAGGTGACTGGCAAATATAAGACTCCAATTAGCCAAATCTTCTCCTAGGCATAGGTATATTTTTTCTGTTTGAAGGTCCCTGATTTGGATTTGGTTTTACTGTTTCTTTGATTGTGGATTTGCTTCAAAGCAAATACTCATGTGTTCTTCCACAGTGCCTAGCCTGCAACAGCCATTCCCTTTGTGAACCACTCTGTGATGTGCAGGGAGGGTTTGAGAGACTTACGGCCCTGTTACGCTCTGACCTACCACACTAAACCTACTGACGTCAGGCAAAATTAGGTCAGCATAAAAGTGCTAGTGAAGGGGAATAAAATCCTGTCTCTTGTTTCTCTCTCCTTGAAACAGCAACCAAATCAGGGGCATTACTTTCCATCTCCCACCCTGTATGGTTGCGGCAATTTGGATTTTCTCCTACTTAGCTGAGCAAGGGTAGGGGAGGAGGAGGAGGAGGAGGAAAAGGTACTAATCTCTTTAGAAAGCAGCACTTGACACCAAGTGTGTAGGTGATAATGACTACTTCTAGGGAACTGACATAATACCGAGTATTTACAGGATGGTGAAACTTTGCTGTGAGAGGAGCGGCTGTCCACTGAAGCGATTAATTCTTGAGTTTTATTCCATCACACAATAGGAAAGCCACAATGTGATTAAAGCGATTCTACGGTGGTTCAAACATACACAGGGAGAAACGACAGAAGTGTATCAGCCCACGGGGGTGACCAGAAAAGAAGGTACTGTTCACCTTTCTTCAATTCCCCAGACGTGCTGAAAATGTCAGCTATTGAAAACGGGAAGAAAGACTGCACATTCTTCCAGGGAGAAAGGAAAAAAAAAAACACCCCAATTAAGTGTGGCGAGTAGCAAATACACAGGAAACAAATTTAAAATTAATCACAAGATGAACAATCCCCAGCTCCCCACACATATCTCTTCTACATAATTAAGCTAAAACTGTCCTTACAGAGGGAAAGAAAGCTGCAATAGTTTTATTTACATATAAACAATTATTCAACTGTAAACATAACTCACATACATAGGAGTTAATGGAGAAAGCCTCAACACAGCTATCGACTGCACTTTAGATCTCTTCAGATGCCAAGTAGCAATTACAGTCTCTTTTACCTTGGGAATTCTCTGTCTGGACTAGCTTGTGCCATTCCTATTTCAAATACTCTAAAAACTGCCTCAGGTTTTGGGTTTGGTGGGTTTTTTAGCCCGGACCAAGGCCTATTTGCACAAAGGATGGCCGAGCAATAGCGCAAAACTAAAAATTAACTAGGAACATGCAACTTTATAGAGCCTACCATAAAACACCACCAACAGCCCAGCAATCCTGCCTGAACCATGTCCTCTTTTGAAATCTACAAATATTTGCTGGAGAATTGTACACATGTCACCACAGCAAATCTCAGTTTAGCAACTAAAAGGGCTCATGCAAGACTCAGCTAAAGCACGACTTGTTTTGAGGCGGAATTTCTCTCTGATCCTGCCTGTTTTACTGTTCAAATATTGCTTTTGCCCAAGATATTGGCCTTCATTCTTTACTCCCAACTTGCACGTCTAAGTTTTTATTGTACTATCGTGTTACTTGGCACATGAAGAATGAGATTAAATAGTAAATTATTACCTTATCTTTGCAAGATGAATTAAGCCTAGACACAAAGGTGCCAAAAGTAACTATTATATTAGATGAGACATGGTAAGAGACACGAAGTTAACCTCTGCACAACTAGTGCACGTAGGGCTGTATATTTGCTCGTGCTCGTGAGGTTTCTGTACATTCAGATGTCTTATTCATAAGTGACAAATAAACCCCGTCACCCACATTGTCTTTGGGAGAGTCACACCGCTCCATTATCCAAGAACAATCTCATGACAGAAAAACTGCATGAATTTTTGTTTCATTTAGTTTTTCTCCTTGGATACAGGTTCTACAGGTTCCTTACAATGCAATCCATGATGTATTTCAAGTCTGAAGCTCCACAGCTCTTTTCGCCAGCAAACAGTAAGTACCAGAGAATGAAGTGCCAGCCAGGCATATCTACCAACTGCCTCCTGCCAGACGGCAGTGCCACATCCTCCTCCTCGGATGCAGGCTCTCCCTGCTTCCTATACGTCACCAATGGAGCTTCTTTTGACCTCAACAAGAGACATATCTATGGAAAATTTACTTCTATCTTCCCTAAGCTCCAGCAAAAAAAAAAAAAAAGAAAAAAGAAAAAAGTTCCTGCTCTCTTTTCCTTCCCTTGCCAGCTCATTGCAGGGTAATTCATAGAATGGTTCGGGTTACAAAGGACCTTAAAGATCATCTAGTTCCCACCCCCTTGCCATGTGCAGGGATATCTTCAGCTGGAGCAGGCTGCTCAAAACCACATCCAACCCAGCCTCGAACACTTCCAGGGCTGGGGCATCCACAACTACTCTGGACAACCTGTTCCAGTGTCTCACCACCTCCTTGTGAAGAGTTTCTTCTTTCATCTGAATCTACCCTCTTTCAGTATAAAGCCATTACCCCTCATCTTCTCACTACAAGCCCCTCCCCAGCTTTCTTGTAGGACCCCTTCAGATACTGGAAGGCCACAAAAAGGTTTCCCTGGAGCCTTCTCTTCTCCATGCTGAACAACCCAAACTCTCAGCCTGGCCTCACATGAGAGGGGTTCCAGATAGTCACAGAGAAGGAAATGGGATCCTTTTTCTACTTTTGTCAGGAAATAGTCCTTCACAGATCTTACTACAGGACATTACCACTGCCCAACTGAAAGCATTCTGATATCCAGTTGGCTACAGGAAATAAAACCTTGAACGGAAGCTAAATAATGCAATATCTCAAACACAAACTTAGGATCACAAAGACATGAAAGTTTTGATTTTGCTTCCTGAAAACCAAAACAAAAAGCAGATGAGATGAATTATGAAGAACTGAAGTTTTTCTTTTTAATGCAAATGTAGCGGAAAGTGTCCTAACCACAGAACGTTCATAGGGTATTAAACCAAATGCTGCAATTACATGCAATCATATGGTGCATTTGCTGTCCCTGGGAAGAACGGGGGACATCCATTATGGAAATAGGTTTTTTAACAAAACCAGCTACTGATTCCATTTTTTTAAAGTTCAGTAAATCGAGGAATGAAAATTCAAGCACCACCTCTTAGTGTTATCCAAGTGCTTTTCCATCAGCCTCAGTGTCAGCTCCAGGTGGTTCATAGGCTTCTTCCACCCTGGAGGTGTACCTTCTTGCAGCCTAGTTTGAACTTGGATCAAGCCAAAGATGAGTGCAAGAGCCAATGCAAGAACTGAGACTATGACTGCAAAATAAGTCGAAACCAGAAAGGCCGATATCCACTTTTTATATCAGCTGAAGCTGTGATGGAAGAGCAGCACATGTCATCCCTACCAAACCTTATAAACATGATGTTGCTCACGGTAAATAACTACTTTGCACAAGAAGGTAACTGTTCCATTGATAATGATTCCTCACTGACCACAGAGTCTCTCTAATTTCAATCTATTAAACTGCAACATCCCAGTGAAAAACATCTGTATGTAGTGCATATCTGCTATGCAAAATCAAACATACAACATTTTTGCTCAGGAAAATCTATGGTCTGCAGAGGTGCCAAAACATGAATGCTCCACCTCTCTCACAAGTTAGAGCCTCTTCTTCTAGTTAGTTCTCACAGCTTTTTAGTAATTTTTCGGATAACAAAGAAAACATATATTTGGTTTAAGGTATAGTTTTCTCAACTATTAATGAAGTTACATGCTCCCAGCTATTAATGTGTTCCTCTCAATACCTTTTGTACCATGTACTTATAAGCACCAATCTGAACACTTTGGAGGAAAAAAAAAAAAAAAAAAAAAAAAACCAAATGCCAGGTCAGCTACAAAACCCACAAAGGTTTTTAAAAGGGCTGCAAAACTGTTCCAAAGGTTCCCTAAATACTATTTTTATAATCTTATTTTAAAATTGCTACAGTAATATCAGTGATAATGAAACAGTTTCCCAAAAGTCAAAGAAAGGTCACAGCGGTGTCTAAAAATTGAAGCAGTTAAGCTGTCACATACATTTGGGTGAGCAGAAGTAGGACTGGAGGTGATGTGGCTGCTTTTCTAAGGGTGGCTACTAAGTTAACCCTATGTAACAGACTGTCTACTACAGTGGCAGCTGCACAGACCCAGATTTCACTGCCCTGTAATGAAGCTTTTTGTACCAGGCAGCTTCTCCTGTCAGGTTTAAGCAAGAAGCTGACATTCATACATTTTAGTCTGGTGTTGTGACTGACTCATTGTGGCTACCACAATTTTTTTGGTAGATTTTGGGTGTATCTCACAACCAGGCACCACAATCTTTCTGTGAATTCTGCTTTGCCCTGCCACTGAAGAGATGAGAGGCAAAGGATTTTCAGATAACAGGAGGAATGCAGCAGACACTCTAAGCAGAGCACAGGATGAAGGTGGATGAGCTTTTAAAGCTTCTCCTGCATTTGAGTTTGGTTTGTTCAAAGTTATACTGCTTTAAATTGAATTAAAAAAATACTATCTATATATATTGTAATGTAGTAGGCTAAGTAAAGTAGAAGATTGAGTAGAAGCCTGCACAAATTCCCAAACACTGAAATTAATCTGTCATCTTGCAAGGTCACTATCAACAGAGAGCAGCTCTGGAAAAATAATAAGTGATGGAAAGGCAGAATGAGTAAATAAATCAACGGCTAAATATTACTTTCTAGGAAATTATCTTTGTTTAGATTCTATGCTGCTATGTAAACTATCTTCTCAGTAGGGAGCAAGGTCATGAATAATATTGCACTAATAAAAATAAAACACAGATTTGGTGTAGTAGATAGAAATCTGCTAAATATTTTTTTTCTACATCACTCACATAAAATAGTGAAACTATATAAATACTTCCTTATGCCACATATCTTCTCTGATAAACATCTTCAATCCTAAAAATTTTCTCTTTTACCCTTTAGCCACCAGCTGAAATGAATATCCTCTAATCCTTTCCAGGTACAAAATGAAAATCAAAAGAGAAATGAAATTTTTCCAGAGTCCCAACAGCCCTACTGAAATGCACTGTGCTGACACACAGATTTCAAAACCACATTAGGAGATTTTTTGACCTTTTGCTCTTTTAAACCAGTTACAGTAAAGATATAGGTCATTTTGCAACAGGATTTCTCTCTGTAAGAGAGTTTACATAAAGCATTAAGAATTTCTTCTAGGGGACCTTCTTTTCATTTCTGAATATGAATTAAAGGACTACTTTGGAAAAATATTTTTTTTAAAAAATCACAAAAAATGAAATTTTAAAGTTCTGGTACAGTTAATGAATCCTGGATTGCAGAATTACTCAAAATCTACAAATGGTGTTGACATTAATAACTTCTTGTCTATCAGAATTCATATGACAACTCCTGCACTAAACAGCTGACAGTCTAATTTACAACAGGACTTTACCAGTTCATTTAACAAACAATTAGAGGCAGAAAAACTAGCTTAAGAATGCCAGTGAATATACTTAAGACATTGAAAGAATCATCAAGATCTCATGGCAGAGTCCTTTTTCTTCAAGTTAAGTTGCTTTGGTTAGCCATCCACAACTTGATGGGGCATGAAGGGCTGTGATGTTTAATGGAATTCTATAAGTACTGTGAATTACAACATTGACTTAGAATTTCACGGAGCTGGCTTTGTAGAATTACTGATAAGACTTCCTTCAATTCAGGAAAGGATTATTAGGGGAAGAAAAAAAATATCTCTTACAGCAAGACATTACTTAGGTACGGGCAACTCACGTGCTAACCAGGTGACAACCATGAACAGCAGCTGTGCTGTAACACATAAGAACAAATATGATGAAAAAAAGAATGCCCAAGAACAAAGCTTGAGACCACTTCCTATTTTCCATGCAGCAATCCTGAATACCTGTACACCCCAAATTTTAAAGATCAACGGGAAGACCAACCTGTGCACATCAGTCTACTCTCTACGTTCACCAGTGTCTCCAATCCTACCTACTCTAGAAAAAGTCACAATATGTGACTTGAAATTTGGTTAAGAGGTCTTTGTCACTTGTCTTTTACACATTGCTCCACTGGTACACGAACGATTTAATTTTTGTGAGATAAGTCATCTGGCATTTTTTAAAGTTGTAATTGGTATTTAGAAATCAGATATAGCAATATTGTAAGAAGAAAGAGTGCAGGGAAGACAGGGGATATTATCTTTTCTAAATCCAAACGTTCTTTCATCCATTTATGCTACATCTATGTATCATCACTCAAAACACAGGAGCATACCAAGAATATCAGTCATCTTCAGTGTGAAGACAAAGTTATTCCTTTCTCTGAGCACCCTCTCTCTTTGTTCACCTTTAAATATTTTGTCAGAACACATACTTCCTACAACAAACATGTCCCGAATGGAAGTAGAGCTGTGAAAAGAACTAGAACATAGGATGTACTAAAGGAAATACTTCTGACAATATTTCTGCACAGACTTGGAACTACCATCTGCTCAGAAAAAAGTGAACATTCATAAATGACTGGTCAAGCTGTGCAAGTGTACCATCTGATTGACTTCACCAGGACTTTTGCTTGGGTTGAGTTTTATCTGCAGCCTATAAACAAACAAGAAGAACAGCACTGCAGAAAGATTAAACTCATAAATCTATATTCTTCGCAATTTGAATGAAAAAGAAACTGATTATTAAAATTGTTATTTTTATACATGACTACCTCCTGCACTGAGAAATTTGGATTATTTCTCAAGTAACCTTCAAGGAATCAAAGTCAGTGTAACAGAAGCTTCGTTAAATTCATGCACTGTTCATTCAAAGCTACAGTAAACTTTTTTTCAATATACTTTTTCTTTAATGTATAATTTGAGGAAAAGTACACTGCAGCTTTAGGATTTTTTCCTGTACTTTAAAAATAGCTGTCACATTATTATCACCATATTTTCTTTTCCCCGTACTGTTGAATTTTACACAACACATAACAGACTAGCAGCAATTTCAAGCCAGTACCCACAGCAATACAAATAACATGATTATTAAGATTTACTTTTTAAAAAATCACATTTTATAAGAAAGTCTAACTTCTCTCCTTGGAAGGCTAACTTTTCTGATTTTCTTTCTCCTCTAGAAACCTCAACCCATCCAGCCTGTCTAAAAGAACACTAATGAAAGACCTGTCCTCCCACTTTGTTCTCCACCCTTCCAAGTAGTAAGAAAAAAAAAAAAAAAAAAAAAAAAAAAAAAAAAAAACCACCAAATCACTTTTGAGAGCAGTTTCTTGTGCTTCAGTGTATAAGAACATATGCAGATCTTCTCTTTTGCCTTGCTGCAGTTTTATTTTTATTTTAGTTGGTTTGGATCATTTTCTCCACAGGCACTGCAAACATCTGTGGCTTAAAGCCAAGGGTGAGTTTTGATCCTGCCCACAGAATTTCCTCCACTTCAAAGTTGGCGGATCACCACTCAACACTCCTCAGCTCCTTTCTTGTTTTTCCCTACTGTAGTTTTAAAGCATGTGCTTTCCAAATAAATCCAAATGACACTCTCCCGTGGAAGGTTTATGGATTTTCATTTAAATAGATAGGTGGAGGAGGTGTATAAGCTAGCATTTTTACATTCATTTTATGTAAAGTTGTATCCAAGATGATGCGTGCACCACCAAAATAGCTGTTCAAAATGAATCATTCTTACAAGTTTCCAACTTCTTGTAGCAGATCAGGATTGAGCCACTATTGCAGAAACTTTGAAAACATCTTACAATAAGAGACATCGGTGTATTCGTGTGCATGCATGTGCAAAAACCCCTGTGTTTTAGCATTCATCCTGTGCCCTCAGTATCCAAAAACCTTATGAAGATTTCAGGGAGATTTTCTGTCTCTGCCATATTTCTTTCACATACAGACTTCAATAAAATTATTTTTTCAGGTTTCTCTTCTTTTCCTTTCATTTTTCTTTTTACCAGTGCATAGTTTATCAACATTAATTCAAATTCCCTGAAGGCAAGACAGAAAATTTCCCGATCCTTAATAATCTCATGTTTTAACTCTTGCAATCTCTTCCACTTTAGCCTTTGTAAATCCCAATTTGCAATCCCTTCATTCTACTGAAACAGTTGTGCTGGCTCTTTACTTTGATTGCATCAGATTTCTTTTTTTTTTTTTTTTTTTCCTCCTCCTTGTCTTTTCTTTCCTTCACAGTCACATCAAACACCACCTGACTGTTCATCTGGAGCTACACATGCCTTGGGTCTGCAAAGATCTCCTTGACTTCCCATTTGCCAGGTGTTTCAACAAACACTAGCTAAATCTTACCTGTTCACAAAAGGCAATCTCAATAACCTGCAAAATGCACCAGCCAACCTCTACCAAATCTTCAAAAATCAGTGGTTTCTCTGACAAATGATCCACTACTGATCATGATAAACTCTGGTTCAGATGAAACTTCTGAACCAACCTCTCATGAACTGCTTACAGTTACTTTGTTATTAAAATTCTTTCCACAGAAGACAAGATCTGATACTAGCCCTTGTCAGAAACTATATATAACTATTTGCCTTTCCTAATTTTCAGGAATGCTACTGCATGGGATTTGAAAATAAAGCTTATGAGAAATCCAAGATTCAGCACCATCCTTAATCCCACCATTCGCAAAGTATGTGCTTTATTTCCATTTCATCTCCTCCATACAGTGCACTGACAAGCAGAAATGCATGTCCTCTTAAAAGAAAGGGGAGGAACAAGAAGAGTTCCGTTTTTGGAAGTTAGCTCTGTGCCCAGCAGGCACACATTTCATTTCCATTTCAGTGCAGTTTCTCAAGCAACACCAACAGAGGCACTCAAGGTGGTGAATCATGCT
>NW_008594204.1:34311-38760 GCF_000691845.1 Merops nubicus | reverse complement strand
CAGGACTCTGTGCCACTTCTCTGGGGACATGTGAGATGACAGAAAGAAGAAAAATCCTCAGCAGGGAGGTTGGGGGGGGTGAAGACAAAAAGAAAAAACCCGCAGAAAAGCAAACAACTCAAAACTAAAACCCAAAACAGCCACCAAAAACAGAAAAAGAGGGGGAATCTGCCCCAGCTCACCAGAGTAGGGCTGGCATCCCAAAAGGTGACAGAAGTAACTGGGAGAAGTGAGGTCAGGGAGGACACATTGAGGTCATTCTCAGAACTTTTCCAGTCCTGCCACGGACTTTTCATAAACAGGTTTCTCCTGCCTAGTACAGACAGTTTATAAAGCCTAATTTGGACTCATCTCCAAGTTGTAATTCAAATCCATGGGGCTAGGTTTGGTTAGAAAGAATAATGATTGAAGTATCAATAAAGAATTTAGAAAATGATTCTTTGCTTTTTTATCAGGCATTACTCCTCAGCAGTCCTTTCTCCAGCAGCCCTGCCAGCAAACACCAGATGAATTGCTGCGTGCCAGACAGCAGCAGTTTTACCTGCGAAGCCACTTCATCTCTAGTACATAGCTCACACCAGCTGCTCCGCCAGGATTCAGCACAGAGAAACAAAACCATTTGTTCCCTTTTCTCCTACAGTTTTTAAGCTGTGCATTGGCAGTTGCCAAGTCTCTTTATTGATGCTGGAAAGCCAGGGCAATTTACATTTGCCTTCATATAGGCACATGCTGCTTCTTATCACACTCTAACACTTCCATGGTTTTTATCCTTTTTTCAGATGATGCCGATGAAGAGAAGAAACTACCTACTACAGATGAGGTGCTGGACAGCTGTTCCTGTGATAAGAAGTTGTGGGCTCTTTTAAACTGAGTATGGAAAAGTCCATTTAAAGGACAACAACAAGATACATATTTGCATTTATAAAGCCAGTAGCTAGTGTAATGTGTAGTTCACTTCTGTTCTGATCTGGAAAGGAGAATGCGGAGTACATCACTTCCAGGATGACTTAATAGGAAGTGCTAAACCTCTGCTTACATTCTTATTTTTGAAGAGGTCCTTAAAAATATGATAGCTTCTGAAATAGAGATGTACACATGCTGCAGATAGACATTAAGAAAACATTCACCAAATTCAGAATAAAAAGTTGTGATCTCTGCTATATTCCAACCCAATTCAGACAAGTCACTCTGAACTGAGCCCTGGCATGTTCACTGCTTTTTAAGGAAAGGGAAGGGGAAAAAAAGCACCACCACAAACCCGAAACAAAACAAACCCTACAAAACCCAGCAGTCTACCACGTTCTCTTGCACTAAAGTTAGTACCAGTTCGGGACTGGTACCAGGAACTGGCACTACATGATTTGGGTCAATATAAACTAGAAGCAGCAATTTTCATATCTATGAGATCATTAAGTTTTGCAGGACAAATGAATGAGATGTAAAAATTCCATAGCAGCTAATCAGAAACAAAACTTGAGGAAGCAACAAAAAGCTCATAATGATGAAATATATTCCACCACGGGTGGCAGGAAATTGTCGCTACCGATAACAAGTGTTGTGGGACTCAGGCAAAGAAAGAAAATTAGCATAAGCATGAAGGCAAAGTAGTGATAGCACCAAAAGAAAAAAGCTTCAGAGCACTCGCCAGAAACCTATCACGAGCATCAGATGAAATGTATTAAGTTATAAATTTGCATTTTCTCTAAGACCTTGCATTTAAAGATATTCTTAAATATTTTGTGAGTTTAAGTAGCTGGCTGAGGACCATGTGTTGCTTGCATACATAAAAGGCAAAGCATCACTTCACTCAACACTGAAGCACCGACATCTGCAGGGAGAGATTACTGAGGAATCTAAAACAAGACCCAATAATAAGTCAAAGCGTCCATCGAAACAGCCAATGACTGAGAATCAAAAAAAAAAAAAAAAAAAAAAAAATTCAAAACCTCTGTCTTGGAGAGACAAGTAAAGGAACAGGGAGGTGAGAAGCCCGAAGTCAGGGCCAAGGCTGAGGCACAGCAGGGACAGGATGAAGAGTGGAGGGTGGCAAGAAGGGTCTCATCTTGCATCAGTGACAAACTCCTCTCCAGTTTCATTTGCTTTTCTGAAAGATGCTCTGGCTTGTGGAAAAAGATGTAGGAAGTGCAGTGGATTACACAACTCTGCAAATGCTGGGAAGTACCAAACATCCATTCAAGGAAGTTATTTATAATACTGGCTTAGATGAACTCTCCAGGGGAAAAATGAAGAGGATTGGAATAGAAGATGATTGGATCATCAAACTGAAAGCAAACAGAGAATTTACTGACTTTGCTGCTAAAATAAAGCACACAATTCAGTGAAGTCAATGCAACTCTAACAGCTATGGATAACAGCAGGCAGAAGACAGACTTAAAATTTAAAGCAGCTAAACAAGATCCATGAGCAAAATACATTTTGTCTAAAATGAGAAAAGACTGATCTCTGACACAAACAGGGCAAACTGAAGAAGGAGGGGAGAAGAACACCAAAGTAACTGAGGAGACTTTCCAGGACCCAGGAAAGCAGTAAAACAAAATCAGCCGGAAAGAAGCAATTCAGCCTATGCTGGATATATTCAGTTTGCAGTTTCTCCCTGAAAAAGGGAAATTTAACACAGGAATTGGGGAGAAAGTGGATGAATCAGCAAAGCAGCCTCTGTTGAGGTCATAAAAGGAAATTTTCACTTTTCCGTGGGATCAAAAGACTTGAACTATGCAGAAAGGAAATGCTTCTCTCTGACTTTAAAGGGTAGAGTCCTACAAGGTAGTATGCCATTTGTGTCAAGCACATAGCCTTTGAAATATAATGAATAAAGATAAATCTTAACCTGTCTCCTTTGTGAGATTTAGTTACTGAAGATTAGCATTTGAATTGTACTCAGCACTCTGTGTTGTCACATTAAGAAAATACGCATTTCTATCCTTTGTACGAGGAGAAACCAGCAGAAAAGCATTAACCTGGGCTCCAAGAACCCCAGGTACAGAGAGAAGGCAGTAAAAATCCAGTTGCATTCCTAAAAAATCTGTACCATAAAAGAGCCTGCCAAGAAAAAGAAGCCTAAACCAACAAATAGCAGACATGACTTGCACGTTCATGTAGGGCATCCGTTAATTGAGTGCAAATAATTTACCGGTATTACCAAGGATTATTTCCAAGTGCACAAAAATTTGCCATTTGCTGTTACTCTCCAGAGCATGTTACCTGTACTCAGAGAAGGAAAACGTGCCAAATGGCACCTGTCAGAAGCTCCTGTCACGCCATGCAGAGGTAGCCAGTGCAGAACTTCTGAACAAATGCTTTTTCTCAGTAACATTACTGAGCAATGCACTGTACAAAGGCCTTTCAGAACATACAATTAATCATTCAAATACCAATCCTCAAAGCAGCTATTTTGGTGACAGTGAAGCAAATCCTCTATATAAAGAGGAGAGACAAAATGAAAATTATCCCCAACATGCAAAACTAAAATATGTTCTTTACAAATCAGTTATAAAATAAATATTACAGAAATAATTTCAATTATTACTATCAAGCTTTTCATCTTTTTAATAATATTGAACACTTTCAAAATACCACTAAATAAAAATCACAGAATCACCGAATGGTGAGGTTGGAAGGGACCTCTGGAGATCATCTCGTCCAACACCCCTGCTCCAGCAGGGTCACCCAGAGAAGGGTGGTTTGGAATCTCTCCAGAGAAGGACATCACGGCCTCTCTGGGCAGCCTGTGCCAGGCTCAGGCACCCTCAAAGGAAAGAATTTTTTCCTCCTGTTCAAGTGGAAACTCCTGAGTTCCAGTTTGTGCCTATTGCCCCCTGTTCTGTCACTGGGTATTCACTGAGAAAGTCTGGCCCCATCGAGAAAAGTGTATCAAAAGTAATAAGGAAGGGGAAAAAATTACATCAGTAATTATATACAGTATTAAAATATCTTTTTTTTAAAAAAAATTAAATCTTTCATTTGTGTCCTAATCAATAAAAAACTCCATGGAAACTTGATTTCCTTGACATACCAAGAACTACACTGCCCAGTTCACACAGCCACACTGAAGTCAAATAATTAGTTTAGGGCCAGGCTGGGATTTATATTCAAAGAGTAATCATCCCCATTTTCTCAAGTCACTTGAGCCTTTACTGAAGGCCACCTGATTATTTGCTCTTCCTGACCATACTCAAGTTCTTAAAACCGTCTAGAGTACAACCACACACTGGGCTCTTGATCAGCCCAAACCAGCATTTGTGGAAAGGAACACCAGCTACTTGTATTGATGGGTTTTGTAATTTTTCAACTGCTAGTTCACACCAAGACAGATGAGAAATATTTAAGCCCCAGGGTAACAGTCAATAATAAAAAATTAAACTGACATTATGTATAAACTTCATGTTGAATACATTCAAACCCAATTCATGATTTGAACAGCACACACAA
>NW_008594204.1:27356-34280 GCF_000691845.1 Merops nubicus | reverse complement strand
ATTCAGGAGGAATGCATTCAATGTTTTCTGTTAAAAAAAAAAAAATCCTTAGTTTTATTCAATCAAAATACCATTAACTTTTTTGGGTTCTTTGTTTCCATGCTGTATTTTAATATATTGCTCAGGAGAGTCCCTAAACCTAACCCTGTGATGTACAGTCAACAGACCACTCGAAAACAGATTTGCCAAGACATGCAGGGTAGCCTCGCAGGGCCACGGTTTCCATTCCCTATAAAAAAGAGATAGCAACTCATACTTCTCCTAATGCACTTCAGGATTTACTGACGAGAAGTCCTGTGCAAGAACTGGATATTTTCTACTGTTACCCTCTTGCTGAATATAGTTATGTTGTACTATTGCCCATAATGATCTCCTAAAATAATATAAAATTGAAATTAAGTAGTAATTGTACAATTATAAAATGTCACTAACTCCAGATAGTAGGAAGAGATTACTTAATTAAAAGGAAGTTTGCTTTTGAAATGGGGAAGAGTTCAGATATACTCACAGATTTTAATTTTTTTTTTTTTAAATTTAGTTGCGCAAAAAGAAAGTTTACTGTACAGATGACTGTAGGTACAGATGTACTGTACTCCTGCACAACTTTCCTGAACAAGTGTCATCATATTCACATCTAACAAGTGAAAGAAAATGGAACATATTCCTCTTCCCCTCCAAAACCCAGGGGATAATTGCAGGAAAAGTAACAGAAAATAGATGGCTAGGACTGTCTCCGATACCAAATCTACAGAACAAGTTTTGTCGACATACGTGTGATCATTTAGGATAACTGTGCCTGGCAGCTTGCCTTCCACAATAGAAATTAAAACTATTGTGTATTATAGTATGAAATAGAGGAAATGCTGGTATTTCAAACTCCCCTTATTTCTTTGCAAAAGTACAAAAACCTTGGAAAAGCTTTTTTTTTTTTTCAATAGCTGAATGACTAACAAAAATCCCTCTCTAGTAAGTCTGTCTTAGCTTTTCAGTCTTACAGACATTCACATTTCTGACAAATAGATTATAAAGCAGTTGTTTTAAGAGGGTTTTTTGGGGAAAAAACAAAAAGCTTGGATCTCTAGTATTTTGAAAGACAAGCAAATATTTGGTCTGCACAGCTTACAGCACCTATTAAAACCTTCATTAAAGCAACAGTGCCAAACTAGAGGAGTCAAGGGCTGATGTCAGCATGATGTAATGCTTACCACACTGCAAAACTTGAGGTTAGTTGCCCACATGGTCATTTTGTCCATATTTTCATTCTGCTCTATACTGAAAAAATATCGGCACCAAGTGGAACATTGTGATGTAAGTTAGATTAGTTTTAGTTAGAGTCTAACAAACATTTACATGTAGGTGAGAACTATAGGCACCCTTATCACCCTAGGGGAAATTGTTCTGGAAATTAGTGGTGACTAAAAGGAGCAAAACCTGTAATAATTTCTATCCACATAAACTTTAGATAGTATTTTGAATACATTAAAGTTGTCCAAGTGCCATTTTGTACAATATAATGCTTTTATGAACTTCAAAATGCAACAGTTTGTTCCAGGTATTTAAAATACAGTATAAAAGCAAATAAATCATCTAAAACAAGTTTGTATAGTCTTCTTCATGGCAGCTACACAGAACTTAAAGCTATATGCTATGGAAAGCTTCCTTAATTACCCATAGAAAACTTGAAAAGCCTTTTTATTAGCGTGGTTGTTATTCATTTCTTCGTGTTTTCATATCAAACTTTAAGTCTGCTTACTGCTGCACACGAGAGGAAGGTGTTCTATGAACAGAAAGACACCCAAAACAACAGGGCACTCTTGTTATGTTTCTGGTTCCTATGTTTACTTGGTAAAAAAAAGAGCAAGTGTGATTCTTTTTCCTTCCTAATAACATGCTAACCAATCTCACTACCATACTGGAAATATATTTATTGCTAGGATAAAGCAATTTTTCTCAGACATCTCCTTGTAATCTTGAAAAATCAAAAGCAATCTTATACTTCACTACACAAAACTATATTTAAGAGTAAATACTCACTAATTTTTCTTTATGGGTTCTACTACTTCATAAGCTCAAGACAATTTAGTAGGTAGCAAGTGTTATTTCCTCTCTTTCTGTAATGGTTCAAATATTATACCTCATTTTCCCTTCTTGGTTAATGTACCACAGTAACAAAAGAGGTAATAAAGGAAAATACAGATTGTACATTTATTGTATCACCATGTAAAAATTACTAGAACTATTTACTATTCAACAGAAAATCCAGAATAAGTACCAGCTTTTTCCTCTCACTTAAAATATAATGGAACTTTCATACATCTAGAGCAAGCTGGGCAACTTTATTTTACCATGCTTATAAAGTTTGACCAATCCAGGCTGCCTGACTTCGACTGCAGTTATAGCTAAAGAAATGCTTGAAATAATCCTCTGCTGCCCTGTATCTGATAGCATTGCTTGGATTCCTGCTAGTCAAATTGGGACATCACATAAATTTATTGCTTCCAAAATTAAACAATTAAAATAACCGCACCACATAATCACAGAAACGAAAAAAAAAATGTCATCACTGTTACAGCAGAACACTTTCACAGAAAAGCAAAAGATTCATATCACATATAGCAGATGACAGATACAAGCACTTCACCTGTATCTAATAGTTCAATTTTATTAAGTCTGATACTTTATCTATGCTATTTTATTTTCTAATTAAAATTGAGGGTATATCTTATAAAGAACAAATTTATAATTGTGGGAAAGTACTGTCTAAAGCAAGTAGAGAAAAATGAATTATTTAATTCAAAGTCTTGTATTCCTGTGAGGTGGGGAAGAACCTAGAGTCCTCCTAGAGCTACCTCTTTGTAGAGGTATCATCTGCAATCTCCTCCAGCATTTACTTTACAGTCTCTGTCCTGGGTTTCAGCCCTGGCCTTTACATAACCCCTTATCAATGCAGTCAAAACCACACATTTGTCACATGCACCAATCCCACACTTCATACAACACAATGTACAGGGAAAGCAGATTCATCTTCCACACTAAGGGACCCTCTCCTTAAATGATGTGAAACCATAAGTGGCATTGTTATGTGGAAGAAATATCTGATTAGAAGTATGGTAAAGTAAATAGAGCACTTCTGTTCCCTTGGTTTGTGTCATTAAGCCAAAATCCAAGATCGTATTTGTCAATAAGGTTTGAAATCATCAGGAATTTTTGATTTTCTAGGATTTGCATTAAGTTACAAGAGTCGATTTTTAATTTGGGGAGAAAAAGAAAAAAACAACATACAGTGCTTTCATCCTGTAAATACGAACGAGTGCTTCATAAACAGGGTTCCAAGTCACATAACCAGCTGGGTATTTTTGTGTTGATTAATCAATCTTGATTTCAAAACTGGAAGAAAGAAAAGAGATAATTAGACTTGACAAACCCCAGGGAATTAAGCAAATTAATAGAACAAACAAGGATTGATCTAAAAGATACCCCAAAAGAGAAACAGATCCAAGAGCAAACAGCCAGCGTCATAAATAGTTACGGATATTTTCCAGTAAAATAATGCAATTAGAAAGTCCTAACTCTAGGACTAAAGATCTGTCTTAATAGTACAAAACTATAAGCCTCAGTCTTAATCGCTCTCTTGTCCATTTATCAGCACTGTAGCCCCATGACCTCTCATATATGCAAATAAATGGTATTTGTAATGCAGACAGTCCTTTGGAGGCTTTCAACTGGTTGTAATTCCCATCATTTTCAAAAATAGCAAGCAGTTTGAAGAAGATAAGTCTCAACTAAGCAGTCAAGGTGCTTCCAGACAACTACCCAATGACATGAGTATTCCATACTAACAGGACAAATACAGAAGGTTAACCAGGAAAGGGAGGACAAAGGGCTGAAAGTGGGAAGGGGAAGCATGAGGCCAAGAAACAAATAAGAATGAGAAGGCAGAGAGCAAACAAAATGGAGAGTGGTCTTCATGTTGGCTTTGGTATCTGCTGCTCTGCCTCATACCAGAAAGGGCAGGAAAAGAAAAAATGCAGGACAACATCTGGGTTGTGCTGTACAGGATCACATGGAGAGCTGCTGCAGAGGATGACAGCCTGTCTGCAGGCCAGTGGAGCTGGGGGGGCCCAGTGTGCAGCTGGGAGGGGAGTTGTGTGTGTCTGCCAGTGTCTGTGTGAGAGGGAACAACAGAGAGACTCCCCTGTATTGGGTCTGGCTGAGATGGAGTTTTCCCCTGCAAGCACCGCATGATGTAAGAACATGGAAGTGAATAATTGAGAGGTCTTAAGGTCGACATAATGATGTTATCATGAGAGGTCTTAAGGTCGACATAATGATGTTATCATGAATAAATGACATCCTGACTTGTCTCATAAGGAGGAGTACTGAAATCACAGGCAGCAGCTCCGCAAGCAAGAGAGGTCCTGCTGGACACACGTGTTCCATGTGTGAACACATCAACACTGTGCCATAAAGACAGATAAAAAGAAATAAAATTTTCACATTTTTATATTAAAAGGGAACCACTGTGCTCCAGTATGGTGCTGTTTTTGACCCAAGTCACAGAGTTTTACTCAGTTATTCATGTCAAACAACAGCATATGGCACAGCCCGAGGCGATCTTGGTAGAGAAAACATCCACTTCCAACTTCAAAGTTCCAGCTAATGATCAGCTTGTCATACCCCTCTGCAAATGATGTTTGGATTCAGCTTGAAAAACCACCATTGTTTAATGCCCTTTGAACACGATGTGAAAACATCTTTTATAATAAAGGAGGGTTCCTCCACACAGACCCCCGTAAAACCACATCTGCTTCATCTTGGATTAACAGAAAGGAGTGAGCTTCTTCAGTGCTCCTGCCATTACTTTTTAAAGATACCAGGTCTTGCACATCCAGCTAGCCAAACGCATTTAAGTTCCATGTTGCTTGCACTTGTAACACTTGTCCCGTAAATGTTCTTACCATAACCTACGTAAATTCAGTATGCATAATTTTATCTGGGAATTTGAGGGCATTTTCTGGACACCATTCCTTTTTAAACGATATCTCAAATTTATTTTGAAGATTAATGTTCCATGACTCAGTGTTCTTGGACCACAAAAGATTTCTAGACTCTTTCCTCCTGTCTGTAGAAATCAGAGTGGGGAGGAAAACATATATAATGCAAAGAGATGAACAACATTATACTGCACCTAACACTGACACAATAAAGGAAGAACACACTGAACTTGCACACTAAAAACCAAGAAACTACTAAAAATCCAGTCTTAAATTCTGCTCTTAAGATCTTACCCATCAAAATAAGTATGAATCTTAGAACAGGTTTCTAACCAAACTTTTATTGCCAGAGTATACCACCAGGTGGCAAGATTGTGAAATAAAGACAGATATTTAAAAATAAAATCATTCCTGTAACACATTCAGTCAGTGCTGTTTCAAGGACCCTTGCTAGGACATCACACATGTTTTATGAGGACTTGGGTAAGTACGTAAAATGTCCCCACATGGGTCTGTAAAATAAAGTGTTTTAACATTTCTTCATCACTTTTCATGTAGTCAATTTACTCAAAACTACCATAGTTAAGTGCAACGCAAGATTTCTAGTAGATGAAAGAAACAGAAATTGTGACCAGCAGCTGTACTTCTCCAAAGAGCTTGGTCTTCTCACCATTCTCCTTCTGCTTCCTTTTGCTCCGAGACCCTTTTTACCCTTTTTGAAAGAGCCTAAAATCTTACAAGGTTGCCAGGAACTGCATGTTTACATGGGAATATAACTCAGCAAAGAAGGCTGGTAAAATTATTTTGCAAAAGGAGATGCAAGACTTTACACAAACCTTACTTGCAATTAGGTAATTTTTCTCCCATCATCCCAATTATCTCTAAACCAAGACACAGGACAGCTGCTTCTAAGACGTATAATACCAGCAGTAAATGTGTGTTATAGACACATGAGCTTAATGGACTAAATTTTATATATAATATGTTCTTTTACAGTGTCATTTTAATTCAAACTTAGAGAAAAATGTATGCCCTGGGTACTACACATAAATCTATCACTATAATGCCCCTCCCCTAGATCACAAAGGACACAACAAAAGTACAAAGTCCAGCATGACGTATTTTATATACACACACATACATATATAGGTAAAAAAGAGAACATAAAGTATTAGTAAGGCTTTGTCTTCCTGACAGTGAAATAGATACCCAAGTTGCACGGCTGAACAAGCTGATGAACAACTCCTGTTGATCCCGAGATAAGCAACACAAAAACAATGATTCTAGAAATACTTTATGGATTTCTTGCTGCCATTTGTAGTGTGGCACTTGCTTAATAACATAGAGCTACACTTCACAACTCTTTAAAATATTGTCATTATCCCTTGAGCTAGAAGAAATTAGGTAGGTGTAAAATAATCAGAATGTCAAGCAAATTAAATGTCAAGCATAAATAAGAACCAAAATTGGAATCTCTCAAAGATGCTAGTACTCCCACAGTTGGGCAAAAAGTGTTAACTTAATAACTACCACCATTTGAAACTTGTATTATTATACAAAACACAGAAAATTCTTTGCCCTAATGGTATCTAATAGTTGAAATCTGATTTGGCATTAGGAAGTAAAAGTAAATGTTAGCCAAGTCATCAAGAAAACTTCCTGCCCCAAACTGGATTTTTATCTGGGACTCTTCAAGTCAAACACTTCAGAATATTGAAAATTTTAAAAAATAAATTAAAAATAAAAACCCAAAACCACTTTGCAGAAGAAAAAAAATTAAGAATGAGTAATACAAAGGAGGGCATAAAAAATATAACCTGTAAAATAAACTGCCAAACTATAAAATGTTTCTTCATCCATTAAAACAAAATAGCTTGTTCAATCCGTTTTAAATTGTAGAATTCAATCACATTCAAAATTAGAATCAAGC
>NW_008594204.1:15229-27325 GCF_000691845.1 Merops nubicus | reverse complement strand
TCTTTCCCCAGTGAATATTTACTAACTAAATTTTTTCAAGTGAAGATATCTGAAATCTAAATTAAACTGGAAACTCTTTCAAGGAGGCATTTGTTTTCAACTAAGCTCACACCCTTCTAGCAAAATATAGTCTCAAGTCTAGAAACAACAAACCTAAACTGTAGTTAATTAAAATCAGAGCATTGAAGACATATCTAAAAGAACACAACACACATTATGCTGTGATTAGGAAGTAATACCTTTTTCTAGATGTTTTCTAAAAATCACACAAGTGTATTTTTCTGCCTATAATGAGCTCCCCTTTATTATTCAAGTTCCCTTCCACACCACCTATTCCATTTTCCATTTGAACTGCACGGTAGAAGGAGCCTCAGGGGACAACCAGTATGTTGGAATGGCTCTACTTAGAAAGCTTCAGCTGAGAAATTCCGTGAGAAGAGTCTGTGGCATTGGACAAACCTCTGTCACAGAGGTCTACCTGGCAAGAAAGCGTCAATAAAATATTGAGGTATTCAGATACTCAGGTGGAAGAGATTCATACTCTTGGATGGAGGCAGAATGGAGGCTTTTTAAATCTCTGCTCCTTCCGACTCTGCTTATCGCCTTTCACCCATGGGGCGTTCTTCTGGGAAAAGCAATAGCAGAATCAATTGATTGACAAATGGATCAAGAGAAATGGGACTCAGGTCACCAAATCACTTTGCCTCAGCCACATGAAGCTGTCAGCCAGTAGGAATAATGAAATTGATTTGAAGTAATCAGGCCTCAAGGTTAAAACACCTCCACGTAACCATGTCCTAACTGTGTGCCAAGAAGAGGAAAAACTATTCAGTGGAGTTGAAATGAGTTTTTTCTTTAAAGTTACAAAAGACTTCTAACATGTCATAGCTCCACCAGCAGGTATTTTTTCTTGCTTCAGGATTTTTAGACAAGAGAAAACTCTCAAATTCACAAACCTATACAATGCTACAAACCATACATGGAATTAGGGCAACAAGTATTTCCTCCCCCAGTTGAAGAAATAAAGGTTCCTGGCTGTTCCACCCCTGCTAACATACCATTTCTTTTCATTCAATAGTGCCACAATTACCATGCCAACTTAAACCTGTACTTCCAATACAAAATTAACAGGAAAGTACTAAGTATAAGGAGATAACAGAGTTAAAATTATATTAAAGGATTCATTGGCTTTCTTCTTTGCCTAATGAATTAGTATGAAAATATAAATAATCCCAAAAATTATCTATGTAAAATGAGCCAATGCCATATAGCTGAGCACTTAAGGTCTTCATAAAAATAACATTTTATCTTCCGAGAGAATACTGTGACTTACTCCCAGACTCAGATAATTCAAGTATGTGTTCATATTTAAAAAAATAAAAATAAAATCCTCTTCAGTGTTGCAGAACACTCTCTAAAGTACTTACTCTATAAAAAGAAATCTTACTGAGAGAGTACATACACTTGATTTATTTCAGGAAACCAAAAAAAAATAACAAGAGTGCCACCTATCCTTCACTAGGAATAACAGAACTTCCCATGGACTGATCTTGCTGTTAAAAATCGTGTACAATAAAACCTGACAGCTAAGAACATATAAAACTCTCCATCTGGGCAGAAACTTGGTTAAAAAATAAAATAGAAAAGTCTTGCATTAAAAGCAGAATTAAAAAGAAAAAGAGCAGGAGGATCTGGAAAAAAAGAAATCTGTTAGGTATCAAGAGCATAAAATCCAAGATTAAGACCCAGCAAAACTAAAGATATTGAAAAGCTTGCAGCCAGATCTTGGGCTTCAGTAATGATTTTATAAAAATAAGTTTGTGTGTAACATGGAACTAGCAAACTTGATCTAAACCAAACTGCTGTATACAAGCACCAACTGCCAATTAACCGGCAAAAGGAAAGATTCTTTCACTGCAGACAAGACTGGAGCAGCTGGGAAGGGGAAGGGGAGGGGGTCATTTTAATTTTTTTTAAGACTATAGTGGACATCTCAGTAATTCAGATTGGTAATCCTAGCACCTTTATCAGGAAAAAGGGAAGAAATTATTACATCTAGAATTAAATACATAAACACTTTTTATTAAGGATGCAAGTCAGTTTTCTATAAAGGGTATCTGTGCTTCACAATCTGCTGTGTGCACATGCACGAGGGAGAGGTAGTTCCATTTATATATTAGGATATATTAAAGTCCAACAAATATTTGTAGGCCTTCAAAACGCCTTCCACGAAGAGAGAAGTGTCAGGTGAATTTCAGCACAGGTACCCATGACACAACGCACGTACGAAGAACAATCCCCACGTTAGCTCCGAGATCACCCGTGAGAGCAGTAGCCGCTTCCACACAGACGTGCGGGCTGGGGATGACTGTGGGTAGCTGACGTTACCCAGGACAACAGCCCTTACATTCTTCACATGCAAAAGCTTAGGCCACAATCACACATCATATCTGAAGAAACCTCTGAAGAAGTATCTGAGGAAACCTACAAGAATGCTAGGGAGGGACTTTTTACAAGGGCTTGTAGTGATAGGACAAGGGGCAAAGGGTTCAAACTGGAAAATGGTAGATTTAGATTAAATGTAAGGAAAAAGTTCTTCACTATGAGGGTGATGAGACACTGGCACAGGTTGCCCAAGGAAGTTGCGGATGTTCCATCACTAGGCATGTTCAAGACCAGGCTTGGTAGGGCTTGGAGTAACACAGTCTAGTTCTCCCTGGCCATGGCAGGGGGGTTGGAACCAGATGATCTTTAAGGTCCCTTCCAACCCCAACCATTCTATGATATGTGTACCCTTACAGAGGAATCACCATTGCCTGGTTATTGGATGGAAACCTCTTAATGGCGAAGCAATATTTTTAAAACAAGCAGACAGCCAGCGCTGACAGCTAAACAATCATCCACACTAAATTTCCATTAAGACTGAGGTGTGAGACAACAAGCACTAGCAAGCGTTGCTTGCCAATATCATCTACAGAGAGATGGTTTACAGGACTTAAAATAAAAAAGCCATGTCATATTGAAAGGTAATGGAGATCACTTCAAACTTGTCAGAATTCACAATTTTAACCCACCCAAAAGTACTACCCTTCTCATGCAACTGTTTTACTGTAGAGAAAAAGTGGGAAGCAGTTCAAACAACTCTTGCAACCTCTCCAAAGAGCAGGATGTGAACTCAAAAAAAGTTAGTGTCTATCAAGTCCCTCAGAAGAAGCTCCACAGGGAAAAGTCTTCACAGATTGATTTATAGAAAACAGAGAACAATAATATATCTATTGATGGGAGTTTTGCTCTGGTTGTTTATATACCACCAGCAAAGTCTCTAAGTGTAATTACAGCTATATATTCAGTCAGGGACTCCATAGTGTCTTACTCTCATTCAGCTCCATTTGGAATCACATCCAAGACATTTACAATCGTACTCCAGTTATGGCATTAAAAAAAATCTGCTGTATATTCTCTCACTATAGAAGTTTTAGAAGGGTACTAATAGTAAGTATTGAAACGAATACAAAAAATGTCAGGAAAGCAGAAGTGTGACAAATATTTCCCATTAACATGTGCATATGGTTTCACTCCAAACAGATTTTCTTGCAAGAAGCATGTTTATGTAATACTATTTATTAAGTTGTTAAATTATCAAACTGATGGTAAGTTTATAATGGAGACATTTTGATTTACCATTGTAAAAATTTAAGCTTGAAGGAATGAAGTTCATAGATACATGGAAATATACAGGAGTGTCACCTGTTGGCCCTCACTTAATCTATCACATGCATTTATAAGGGAGTACCTTGGGTTTTTTTCCTAATCCATCATGTACAAACCTAACCACCTCCACCTGTGTGATAAGCTTCACACATGGTAAGAAAACAAGGGATAAAAAAAAAAAAAAAACAAAAAAAAAACCACCACACAACAAAGACCAAAACCATACCAAACATTCCACCTGCTATTAGAGGTAAGAATCAACTTCACCAGCTTACAGGTGGAATTACTATTACTTAGGACCTTCTTCCAGAGGTATCTGCATTATGAGAACAAAGTTACATCCAGTTCACACTTCTCTTAAATCCTTTATGCAAACTTGCAGTTTTACATGATTTAAAGACATCCATCATGCAGCAGAGGCCACATGTCCAAAAGACTTGTTTGATCAGCTGTGGTGCTGTCAGTATTACCAAAGCACTATTTGAGTAACCAGCTGCAACAGTATTTTAAAGCAATTTTTAATCCAACTTTATGCTTGAATGAAATAAATAATTTGAACAGAGAACTCTCTCTTAAATGGCAATTTTTTTCTTTGCTTTTACTTACTTTTGGAACCTGAAATAGCCTACATGCTCAGTGCGACTGAAGTGGAACCGATACGTGACAATGCCATAAATACTGCAAGAGTTTCTCTGCAAGGACATTAATAGGCAATACATACACAAAGAAACAACCCGAACTACATGACGTTAACATTACTCACTGCACCCCAAGGACACAGAGAGAAAGGATATCAAATCACACTGCTCATTCCCAGACAGAGGCCTGTGACGAGTCCGTAAGCTCCTGATGTAGTGAAAGCTGGGAGCTACTTCCCATGGAGGAACAGAACCATGAACACCTGTAAGACCAGTGGTGTCTTGCCTCTGAGAGTGGCAGCAGCCTATGACTCCTCTTGAATCCTCAGCTGCTCTGAAGTGTGGCACTTCAAAGGTGTAGTCACCTGGGGGGAGACATCTTAGCAGCTCACAGGACTTAAAAAGCACTTCCTTGCATTGACAGGTAAACATGGGAACTGTGTGCATGTGCTGCTGTTTAATGATCTGCCCTGGGGTGCTAACTCTACCTTGCACCATTGTAATTCTGGAATTTATGGCATTCAAGGGAAGAGCGGGTGGGAAACTAAGACAATGGCTCAATAGACAAGTACTTTCTTGCAGCTGGGAGTCAGGGAAAGCACAATGGCACACCTACGCTTCTCAGGTTAGAGTGACACTAGTTCTTTGTCAAGTGAGGATCCTGTGTATTTAGAGAAAAGAAAAAGTGAAAAAACGCTTGAGGAGGAAAAGCAGATGCATGAAGCCTCACAGCAACAGTTCAATGATGGAGGAACAACAGGCACTTTCAGCACTGTCTTCTACCACTGGTAAATATGATTACAAGAATATTTTTCCTTATTTTCAAAGATCAAAATCAAAAAAATGAAACTGATGTAACAACGTGTTACACAGGTACACAAATGAGGCAAGTTAGTCAGAAGCTATACATATATAAACGTTTCCAAAAATATCACAAGCCAGCAACATATGTAGCACTGTGTTGGGGAGGGGCAGCATTTCTCTGCAGCAACATCACTACCTCAGCCTTCCAAGAGAAGGGTATGTTGCTAACTGCAGTCCTATAATTATTGTTTTTGGTATTTATACTTATTTATAACATTAAACGTTCACTCTTTGCTGTCTGATTAGAAAAACAACGTGACACGCTCTGCTTCTTATCTACCTTGCAAAAGCACACAGTAGAAAACAGCTAGTCTTCCCCAATTTCATTCAAGTTCATTTAAAAGGACACTTGCAGGAGGTAGCCCCACTTGAATTATTTGTTCTGTGGACTGCAGGAGCATTTGCTTTGTTTCAGAAGAAAAAGGACAGCCCTTTCCAGCTCTGCAGCAGCCTGGAGGAGCACACTCCCAAAGAGCCCAGTCAGCTGCTCGCTCATCCTCACAAAGTCAGTCCGCAGAGTCACCACAGTTGTGGTGCCTGCCACAGCCTTTTTCTGACATGAGCGTGTAAAGCAGCACGTTCTGGACACAGCAGAAGCAGTCTGTGCATAAATATGATACATAAGTATTAGAAAAGGTACTCTGCAAAGCTTCATTCTGACCAAGACAGCTTCCTTACTGCCATTACCATCTGCTCTGCAAGAGGCAATTCTGCAATCTTTTATTTACCCTCAGACCTCTACCCAAAGACACCAATAAAATAAAAACTACTCGGTAAGCTGCCGCACGTTTTGAAATGATGGCCTTACACAAGGCTCATAAGCTTGACTTGGATAGTGTAACCACCAATAATAATTTAGATATATCATGCAAAATGCCATCCTATACCCTACTTAGAATTATCCATCTTCAGCATAGCTTTCCTATACCAAAATGTATCGGTCAGAAATAACAGCTTCATTTCTTTCCAATTCATTCAACTTGGCTCATAGGGGAAAAAAAGGCAAATTTTATTTGTCTCTGAAACACAAAGACTGTTCTATACTTCTAGTACTTGAAAGAGTCTATACAAGTAATAATACTTGCCCAAATGCCTCTTCCTTTAAAATTAGCACCTAAAATTCAAAAAAGCAGCTTCCATACCCTGTAGGATTTCCTCTTCTGCTTAACTCCTCAAGGGTTTGCTATAAATGGGGCAAAGAAACCTAATACTGGAGCAAACGGGAAAAAAAAACAACCCTCTTGACCTTGTTGCAGGGGGAAAGGATGTTTAAAAACCCCACATCCAATCACTGCCTACAAAACCAGAAGTGTTGTTTGGTGACCACTGCACCTCATAGCTCTGATCCCCCAAATGTCTATTTTTGCAACCACAGCGTGAAAGACTGTCACACTGGCAAGCACTTTTAAAAGCCTGCAAAACCATAACCAAGCTCAACCCAGCTGCTGGCCCACTACATTCTACAGCAGTAAAAACATCAACATGAGGTTTCTCAATCCCCTAACACAGGAGACAGACAAGTGCTGTGCACTGCAGTACCTGGATTTGTAGGGAGTGGACCTGAAAAGACCCAAACCTGCCTATGAGATGAAGTCTAGTTCAAGCTGGCACATGACACAGCAGGTGTGTATCAAGTCTCTCACAGGCAATGCCAAAACCACTTCAAGGTCTCACTCCTAATTCTTTAAGCAACCCCATTTCTTTACAGAAAAAGCTTTGACTGTGGGTTGTCAGACCTACACTTTCCTGGAAAGGATATATACCCGGGAAGAAAATACAGGAAGGCCATAAATAAAGTCTTCTCTGGTGAGGGTAAACAGACACAAAGCAGCCTTTTGGGTATCAGACAAAACTGAAATGAAGCCATGTCTGGAAACTCCTTTCCTGATCAAGATCATCATCCAAGTGGCCCTGGAAATGCAAATTTTCTGTTCACTACCAACCTCCTCCCATCATCTTTTATTGCCCCTAATTCCATACTGATATCAAAGTTTTGACCTGGAAAAGATTGATTTCACCTGAAAGGGAAAGCTAGCAATGGAAATAGCTCTTTGTAAACGATAGTTATGTGTTACCCTCTAAAAATCCTTCCTTGGAAATGACAGAGAGCTATAGCCAAAGCATTGTACGCATTGTGTTAACACCACCACTGCGTAGGCAACTCAAAAAGACAGGATAAATATCTAAAGGAAGATCAGACAATCACATGATACTCCCCAATTTTCAACAATGTTAGATTTTCTAAAATACATATTATGCATTATCAATTTCTAACTTAAAGATTACACAAACGCTTCATGAAAACAGGTCTGATAAAAACACTTTGCTCTTCAGTCAATTAAAGAAAATAAACATTCTAGTTCTTTGTCACTGCTGTCCAGAAGGAGCCAAAGACTAAGTTTAGTTGGCAGAGCTGTGTGGAAAAGCTTACAGGCTTGACTGCTTATACTCTGCTTAGCCAAATGCACCACTAATAGCCTTGTGCTGTCAATTCTGACCATCTATAACCATGAGTCAGCCTCTGTCCTAAACCTAATACTCATTAGGATAACATCTTAAAACAATCATAAAGTTATTCCGAAAGTGTCTTAAAATCATTGCTAAATTAATGCAACAATTATTTTTCATATGCTCCTGATTTTTAATCATCAGGATCGTAGAGCAGGATTTCAAACAATCCTAAGTGCAGCTTATTTAAAAACAGAACAAAATTGACATGCCCATCTAATTGCACAATGACAGGACTCACCTTTATGGGATGAAAAAAAAAATATCAGTGCTTAATTTGCTTATCGTAAAATTCAGCAATTCACCAAACAACCGAATACACAAGAATACATTGGGAATGATATGAAAATAAATTATCTTAATTGAAAAATAATGGCTCATCTGAATTTTATTTTCTTTGCATCTTTTAAAATAAAATTTAGACAGCTCTGCACTCATGTTGAATCTAAATATAACTGCAATGCATCATGCTAGATAATTCTCACAGGAGAGATGACATATCAGTAGCAACCAGACCCTGATGTGGATTAGGATAACGGGCAAGATAGAGGAGGAAGAATATAAACCTCCCTTCTGCACAGCACTTTTCATGCACACTGTACATCAACACAATCAAACAACACAGTCACCTTGTTGAATAATGAATAACAAAATGAAAAGAAAATTAAGGAGCTGTAAGCAAGGGAGAAAAGATTCAAGCTGACATTTCAAACAAGAGGAAGTCACCAAGAGGTTCCTAGTAACTGTTCCAGATGGCAGGAGCTATTTTGGCCAGACTACCTGGCTAGTACAGGAGCTGCAGTTAGGTAAGCAGAAGGGGGCAGGAAGAAGAAAAGGAACAAAGGCAAAAAAAAAAACAATCACTGAAAATGAGATTTTTTGCCTGCGGGCCTCCTAAATCAGAACCCTGTAAGTAAGAGAAAGTTACAAAATAAAATATTAACTCCCTGTGATCATTTAGGAAAAAGAAACCAATTACAACTTGGGATTATGGACATAGAAATTCCTTTTGGCCATCGTGTGGATTAATTACCTCTCCCATGCCTGGCTTTCTATAAACTTAATTAAACTTACTTTTTTTTTAATGAATAAATCTCACGTGTGCTTTAGGCAACAAAAGCATCTTGCCATCTAATTGTATTCTTCATTCTGTACACTCTCCCATCAGCCTCCCTTACAGTGCTGGCAAGAAAGAAAAAGCCCTTCTATATGTATTCATAGCTTTTTTATTTGCCTTAAGGTTCAATGCATCTTCTGGCTGTCAAAAGTGATTCACCTGCTCACTAAGCAAATATTCTCAATAATTATTTTCAGTTTTATTTACTACTACTAGACAATGATTATACAGACACAGATAATAGAAATGCAGCCAGGTCAGAGTGCATCAAAGATTTATCTCTGGGCAGGAAGTCTAGCTTCATTAAATATAAAGTTTATGTAAGTAGAACACAGGGTTGCTCTGACTTGGCTTTGGGACATAGGTGACAGTGCTGCAACTAAATTATGAAAAACATAATAAAGGACACTAAGAACCTCATATGACCCCAAGCCTGGATGCTAGGTGAATATATGACTTTTCAAAGAGGACTGTTTTAAGCAGAATATCAAAATATGTCTTAAAAACATGAAATTGGATTGTTTCTTATGTCTTGATGGAAGCTAAAAAATTATTTGCACTCTGTTGCACTGGGTTTAATATGAGAAATGACCCCAAAGAAAGAAACTGTACCACAAGTGCAGAACTGATTTAAAAGTAGGTTTGTGTTTAGAGTCATCATCTGAAAGGGACATGTGAACAAATTGCAATTACAGTAAGAAACCCATGGCATAGCTGACAATCAGAAACACGTGTGCATTTCCAGAGTACTCAGATTTTAGCAGGACCCAAGAATTTTCCCAAGGAATGTATTTAAAGGCCTCAACTGAAATTACTCCAGGGGTCTCACAAGCAACTCGCTCCTTTGCCTTGCTGTACCCCAAACACACAGTGGCATGGGCATCCATTAAAGAAAGGGTAAAGCCTTGAGGAGCACCTGTCAAAACAGCTGAGGTACGGCTAAGAAGGTCTTCTGGTTACTAAGACTGATGATGGTATCAACATCTACAGAACTGAAAGACTCAGTACCTCAGAGGTTTAAACAATCTAAGCAGATAACAAGGAAAGGATCACTGCAGAGGTGAAACTGAGTCAGAGCCTAAGGGTATACTTGTAAAAGCACATGAGTGAAGCACAGTCACCTTTTCACCCAGTAATTTAAACACCACTCGCTTTCAAGCAGGGCTTAGGAACCTCAGTACTGGATATGTGGAGGTGTTTAGGACCAACCAAGCACCAGTTACAATTTCAAAGAATTCCTAGATTTCTTATTCTAATCATCAGGTATCAGCAAAGGGGTTTTAATTCTCAGCTGAACTACATTACTCTCTGTCACACTGCAGGGTCTTCACTGCACAAAACCGCTAAACGTTGATTTATTTTACAAATGCTTAAGTGTACATGAAAGCTTACCAAGAGGTACTGACAGAATCCTTCCCTGAAATCGCCACAATACCCTTGAAGTTATTCTCAGTGAACTGCTAAATATAAATAAAAATCAAGGAAGATCGGGTTCCAAAAAGGCATATATTCACTAGAAAGACTGAATAGAAAACTCAAAAATGTTTCAGGCAACTCTTTACACATTCATTAAATGCTATGACAAAACAATAAACTGCAATATGGAAAATAAAGTGTGAGGGCAGTTTAAGAAAGTAAAGATAAAACAACTGAAAGACAAACATCATCTTATCAAGCAACAGATGTATCACATATTTGAACACAACAACTAACTTAACAAAATCCTTTACATCACCCAGTTTGGAAGATGGATGGGATGTCAAAAATCCCAACATGTAGAAAACTGGGAGTTTGTTTAATGGATATAAACAAAACACAGGCAATAACATTCCATTACCAGTAAAATAATGATGTCAACCACAAAAAAAAAAGCACACATCAACTCTTTAAGAATGATTTGAGCCATGGACACCACAGCTATTGCCAGTGCGTCAGGAATATGAACACAAAAACATAGCTTCCTCTTTCTTTAACAAAAAAGGATTAATCTATAAATAACGGCCTAAGCTTTTTTTTTTTTTTAATAAGCCATGTGATGGTATTAAACAATTTTAAACACAAAAGAAATCAAATCAGGTTTGTTAGAAGTTTTATTAAATATGTGTTAAAGTAATGAAAAATAACAAAGCTTCACATTTTTTCAGTGTTATTAAAAAGACTTCAGTAGACACTACAAATGTTGCTCCCCAATAAACAAAAGTAATGTTAAAGACATAAAAATTTTTACAGAAAACAAGCTTTTGCAATTAAAGGCCAGCACGTACTCTAGAGACCATGTACAAGACAAAAGGAAATCTGGAATAAGGTATGTGAGGTTACATGACAAGATACAAGCTTTTTATGCTAAACTAAGTACAATTCTGATTTCCAATATTGTCAAGATTATTGTGTAATGTTCAAGGAAGCTACAGACCTTTCATGGCTCTTGCTCCTTAGGATACAAAGTACTCCAAACTACAGCAACAGCAATAATAATAGTTCAAAGAAACTAAGTAAAAATAAGTTAAGAGTTCAGGCAGTGAAGAATGCCAGTAATGACAAGCAATTGAGAAGAAACTAGTCCTAAATAAATATAAATTATGAAGGTAGAACGGTTATACAACCAAGAGCAGGAAGAGAAGAAAAAAACCCTGCAGCTAGGTGAGCTAATGAAGCCCTGCTTACTTCTCTGCTCTTTAATAACATGCAAGATTAAAATGGAGCTTTCTTCACCACTTGGTGATACTTCACAAGATCTTATTCCCAAGTAGCTTTTTGGTATTCCACAGGAATCATCAGCCTTTTTCTTAGGGCTTTTTTTCCCTCAGCCTGGTCATCTGTTTTCACTGCTGGCAGGAGCTCAATGTCTTTCTGTCTCTACCTGCCTGCCAAATAGACTAAAACTGGCCCAAGGATTCAAGAATTATTGAAGTGTGGGGAAAGAGAGGATGAATGGAAAGACACACCAACAGATCTGATCTGAATGTTGCTGAGGGTAACAACTGCCAAATCCCTGCAGCTCCTCCTCACCCATTTAATCTTCTCCTTTTGCATTTTCCCCCCTCCTGCCCCCACTCGTAAGCACAGACTAAGTTGGGAAGGGAATCTAGGTTTCAGGAATGAATCACCTCTCAACATGTTTCTTTATGAGATTCTTTTCTCTTTAGAACCTCAGCAAGAAATCATACATATGCAACAGGAATCCCAACAACTAAATTTCTTACAAACCCTGAAAATGGAATTAAAATAATTTGTTCTTTCTAGCTAGGGACAGACTTT
>NW_008594204.1:0-15198 GCF_000691845.1 Merops nubicus | reverse complement strand
AAGACTTTGCACAAGTTAAAAGCAAGCCATTTTCTGATTATTAACAAAGAGGACAAAGAAGGCCAACAGTCACAGTGAACCTGTCAAGCCTTCACAGCACCTCACCATGAGGGAAGCTACCCTACTTTCCAATGCAGTTTTCTTCAGACTCATCACCTTCTG
Source organism: Merops nubicus (assembly GCF_000691845.1). NCBI lineage: Eukaryota > Metazoa > Chordata > Aves > Coraciiformes > Meropidae > Merops > Merops nubicus. Next base: position 15,036 of record NW_008594204.1, on the reverse strand, counting down.
CTAACAGATGGGAAGCTGAAGATAGAAAGAAGGATAGTTTATGCCTAGCACCAAGGGGAATGGGAAAAAAAAAAATCTCAGCAGGAGATTCTTAAAAAAAAATTTTAAAAATTAAAAAAAAAATCAGCAACTGTCCTTCTCCTCAGAAAGCAGGGGGCTGAATGGGGAAATGTTGAAGACAAAGGATAAAAGTCTTTTCCTGGTACTGCCTATGTTCTAAATGCCTGAGCTGAGCTGTCCCAACTTCTTCTGTCCTGTGCTCTTCTGGCATTCTTGGTTCTACTTGCTCATTTTCCTAATTGTCTATCCATTATATTGATAAGTAGTAGTAGTAAGAAATAACGTTTGTCACAAGTCTAACATTCTAGCATAAAAAAAAAGCTGCCTCATACTCTAACAATTGTAAATTACCATTTGTTTTTTTTTCTGACCCAAAACATTTAGACTGATCCTTAATCCTAAATTCCCCTCTGTATTAGTTTCTTCACTAAGTGGTCAGGATTCCAGGGACTCGGAGAGGCACTGGTGGCAAAGACCATATAACTGTGCAGCAGCAGAGCAAGCACAGCCCTGTGAGGCACACTCAAGCTGGCTTGCTGATGCGGGTAAAACTTGATAGTTTGCTACTTGGAACCATCATTTTCTTGAAGTTGTGATGATACAGTAAACATATCACTTCCTTTTTATTTTTCTTTCCAGCACAAAACAAAATATCGGTGCTATTTGCTCATGAGACATTTGTAACCAAAGGTACTAAAAAGAAAACAATAAAAAACCGACATCCCCCAACAAACCAAGCTGAACTAAATATCTTTAAGCGGTGATACTTCCAATACTCAAAGAAAAAAAAAATATTATAATTAAATACAAATTCAACAAGCTTAACTAGTGCTGCAAAGGACAATACACTATTTTTTTTTTTTTTAGCATAATTTTCTAGATGACAGATCACACTACATTTATACTGGCATGTGTTTGTGTATGGATGCGTGCCCTCTTTTATGTGATTACATATAAATGCATAGAGATTTTGGTAATATTATCAACCAAAACACTGAATGAGTTCACACCACCTTACCTATGCTCAACTTTAAATTTAGGTTGAAATGAAAACCAAGAAATTTTGGAGTGATTTGTTGGGTTTACTGTCAGTGATTTATTAACTGAATTAAGTTGGTAGGAATGGGTGGTTTGCTCCCTCAGTGTTGATGTTCATCCAATGCTTAACACTGCAAGTCTTACCCAAATCGTTAGCATCTCTTGTAGGAAGGGATGGTATTTGCACAATGCAGATATTAGATTCCTTACACTAAGAAATGCCACTGATCCTAGAGCAGATATGTGGCATCTACAAATGAAATAATTCACCATTTGTTTGTTTCTTTAGTCAAAGAACACCTTGAGGTCCTTAGCGTTAGTACATAATTATTCCTGGAATCTTTGTATTGTTTTCACGTTCTCAGTTACAACCAGACTGGCAAGATTATTGTAATAAAAAGAAATATCATTGGCAAATTTTAATCAAAATATTAAACTCTGCTTCTTCATCAAGAATCTGACATGAATGATGTTTAAAATCTGATGATAATGTTACATTTACCCAGACTTCTAACCTATGTAAGTGACATTGCACTGGAGTTGTATTGCAAGGGATGGAACAGGATGGAATAATTTATTTTGCTTCAGTTCAAATTTGGAGAGACAGCTGAGAAAATGCAATGATTAAAAAATATTTCTATGTATGCATATTCCTTGGAGAAAAAAAAGCCTCCATTTCTCTTCTCTTCTCTTCAAAAGAAAAGAGGTCATTATCAACAAAGTAGGATGGAAATCAGGGTGAGAACATTTCTAAGGAGGTTTGCCTATCACAGGGTAGGCATAGAATTGCAAGACTGATTCTTAAACAGAAGTGTGAAAAGAATCAAGCTCTTCAGGCTAAGAATTCTCAAGACCTACACACACACATATATATGAAAACTGAAATAATCAAAGATAATGGATTAATGGAAGTATCATGATTCCATATATTATTTCTGGACAAATACCAGGTACTAAACAGAAAAACAGAATACAACTATGCACACACACACAACCCAGAGTTATGCAAAACAAAAGTCAGAAGTACACCACAATTGTTTGTATATTATAGAATCAGAACATTGCCAAACCATTAAGTGCACACTCTTCCTTTCAGGAAGCTAGCTTCAGCCTCTGTAGACAAAGAAATCCACACAGATCTGGTGAAATATGGAAAATAGGACATGAGCTCCCTCCTTAAGCATCAGCTGATTGTAGGAGGACATTTGATTTCTTTTTTGCCCCATAACATGAATGTCACAGAAGCTTCACCGCAGCAAGAGCTCTGCCATGGGCACCAAGCTCCATTTTCTCTTGGAATCATTGCAGTAGACCATCAATCAAGACAAGCACTGACTGAAGAAATAAATGCTACTTTTTTATCTACAGTGTAACAAATTAAATCACCAATATTTACAGATATAACATTAAGCAAAGACTAGTCTATAATGCAATTTTGTGGTCAATTAATTTTGTTGAGAGATAAATTGGGTACCATCCTCATGAACTGATCTGCAGTATCACCATAAAAAAAACCTTCAACCTGTTTATCACATTTCCCTACATTTTTTTAATAGCCTTATACATGGTTTGATGTATAAAGTATGTGGTTATTTAGAGACTTGTCCTCTGTCATTCTGAAATTAATTTTCTTTGAACACTTATGTCCTGGCCTAAGTCTAGAACAAAGTAACAGAAAGATAACTTTGAAGGTTAACCTTGGCTATGAAACAGATCAAGGGAGCCTTTAGTGCAGGGGACACTCATTCAGAAACTACTACTGTGACAGTGACGAGAACAGTAACACATTTCTGGACTAGTCTTTAACAAAATGATAGAAGATGAGACTCAGAATGAACACTCCTCATAGTGAACACTGCCCTCTCATCATAGATTTTCTACAATACATTCAGAAGTCTCTGATTTTTAATTGTAGCTATCAGACAAACTGATTACAATGATTTTGTAAGTGGCTGGAATTTTCCCAGAATTGTTTCCAAATACAGTCAAATTCACTTGGCACACAATGAGCTGATTATGGAAGAGATTATTAATGGAGATATTAGTGGAGTCCTTAGTTAAATTATCAGGAGAAACTTCTGCAAACACAAAGCCTCCTTCACCTCTCTATTTCTGTAACCTTCTGTGCCCAGGTGAGTCCAGCACGATGGTAGGGCCTGGTAAGTGTCAAGAATGAGACCAGTCATGATCTCTACTCCATTTAGTGGGAAGGAAGGAAGATTGAACAGTTTTGACCCTCATTATGAAAGCTAGGTAACCTCACAGAAAAGATTTACAACTTCCCTTGATTTTTAGTAGGAATTTTAAAATAAATTCAGTATTCCATGCTCAGTTGTTAAACAGAGGAATGGTCACATACACATATTTTTCCTTTTTCAAAAAACAGTTCAGGATAACTTTGAGCTGTTTGAGTTGCAGTACTGTGGTAGTTACCAATGATCAAGTTCTAGCAGCAACCTGATTAACAAGTTTACATAACGATTTTATATCAAGAAATGAGAAAAGCCTGAAGTATTTATTTTCATTTGATCCAAAAAGGATGCTTGATATGCAGATTTCATTTCGTTTATGATTAAATGAAAACTGAATACCATTAAGAATTCAAGGTGGGAGTTAGAAGTTAGTTAACTGGAGTTACCAGCACATTATACACCAACATAAGATGACTTCACATAAGGCCTGAGGAAATTTTATCAGAAAATATGAAAGGAAAATTTAAATAATGAAAACAAAAAATCCCTCTTATTAGCTATTCTGCTATACCTTATGTGATGGTGCATATGTTATATGTTATCAAAACAGAGGTAATTAGTATGGCATTAAATTACAGTACATAAAAGCTGCTGAAATTTTCATTTGCATAGATGTTTAACCATCTTTTTCTTGGTAGCTAATCTTCACACTTTGAAATTGAACATAGAAAGCCTGCTTAATTTCTTATTATGTAATATGTACCAAATGCAACAGAAAGTACTATGGAATAAAACACATCTAGAAGTTTTCAGGTTTTCATGGTGCTTCATACATAACAACTTTAATTGGACAAGAAGAAAAGTAATAAGAATAGAAGTCATCAATTTAAGATTATATTGTTGGATCCTAGCTTTGAAGATGTGAAAGGAAGTCTAAGTGAAAGTGTTCTATCAGTAAAGAGCAGGAAAAAAAAATATCCTGTCCAACAGGCTTTTCAGCTACTGGCAGATGAAAAAAATATTGCTGTCAAGTGACAAAAATAAGCATAAATTGTGTAATAGTCTGGAACATAGAAATTTCACTACAATATCAAAATGCATTCAACTACCTGAAATACATGACACAAAGGACATCCACAATCATATTAGAAAGACATTTTCATTTATATTCAAAGTAATAAAACTTCTTTTTCATGTACTTTCTACAGAAATTAGATATATGGAATTATTTTTCCCTTACGCAGCTAGGCACAAGCCATTCTTGGGAGTGGAAAAAAGAGTAAAAGGGGATGTTAGGAACTGGTGTTCATAGTTTTTGTAAGAAGCTGTTTTGTCTTTAATGCAGTGATCCATCATAAGAGCAGGATGCATGTGAAAATTCAAAACAACTTTATTTTCTTAAACAAATGAAAATAACCAATGCTGTGGAAAAACCACAACACTGTCCAGTTACAGAGATTATAACATAAACCATAAAAATATCCATCAGCTTTGGCTGCTTCTCCTAGACTTCGACATTTGCTTTTCTGACAGGAAGGTGGGGATAAGCATTTCACCTGACGGCGTCACAGGAAGAAGAAACCGCAGCAAGCTTCCACACCAGTATTTCTGGAGCAATGTCACATCCACGCTTGTATCTTGAGTAATGGCTTGTCATGAAAAAAGGGATGCTAATTAGGACACTACTCAAAGAGACATGTTTTGCCTGTTCCTGACCATCACCACATTGGATAAAAATCTGTGTTATTTACAGCACTTAAATGCATCTATCCACTGACCTAAAGTTACCTTAATAGATTTACTGCCAAGTAACACACCCAGATTTTATTTTCGTTATCAGCTTCAAAAAAAAAAAAAAAAACACATAGTAGCTGTTTAACCTGTCACAGCCTAAACAGAACAATAATTAAATGTCATGTTTTCAGCTAGTCAGTAAATGCTTTTATTTATAGCCAGATGATGATTAAGCCAGGAGACATCAGCAGCTTTCACAACTCAAAATTCCTTTATATCTGTTGCAGCACAAATGTAGGAGGTGATTTCCAGGGTCTAGATAGCCTGAGTAGTAGTAGCCATGACATGTGAATAAAAATTTAATCCAAAACGATAATTTCTTTCAGCTCCATTTTGGATTTGTATGTTTGTGATGGTCTAGTCAAAGCACGAAAACTTGCATAGCATTTAATAAAACATGCAAAATCAGCATATTAGACTTGAGGCACAGAATACATAATATTTTAGTAAAAGCATCGCTAAACATAATTTTTATTTTTTTTCCCTATTCAGTCTAAATTCACGTCATCTTGTACTTAACAGTAAATTACACTGCAAAGCAGATGGGGATGAGTGTAAATAAATAAATATAGACTACATCCAGCATAGTGTACTTAAAGTAACCTCAGAAAGCCATACAAGTAAAAAGAGAACCTGAAGTCAAGACCCAGGTTGGTGTTAAATCTGCCATCATCATACACACTGTCCTTCCAGGTGCAGGAGGTTATCCCATCTTAAAAATAAATATCCCAACTTAAAACACTTTCTAAGCTGTTATAAACTAAACACTACTTGACAGTTGAGAATTTACTGATCCTCATTTTGGAAACATCATATGGATAGTATCCAAGAAGACCATAGTACTGTAACCTGCTGGGAGAATGCTAAGCAAGAACAGATGAAAAAATCTCAGCTTCATTTTAAGAAAATAATAAGTTCCTTACTCTACAGAATAAAAAAAAAGCTACAAATTTGTTTCACCTTGCGTTTGTTTCTTCTTTTCTTTCTTGGCTTTGGATACTCAAGAATCAGAAAGAAGAAAAGAAAAAAGGTAAGTTAAACAAAAAGAAGAAAACTATACTTGTTACTTTAAAAATCTCACTTTAAAGCAAATTTAATGATATGTGTGATCACACTTGCAATATAAATTTCCCATATTAGAGCTAGCAGACCTTTGATCTTAATATGACTACTGGTACGTGGGGGCAGCAGCATAGAACATTTTCAAAAGAATACATATTTTATTTTTTCTGTTGCCTAAGGAGTGAGAAACAGTGATAACAGTGACCATTCCATTAGGAAAAACAAACAAACAAACAAACAACAAAAAAAAACACCACCAACTTCATGTGAAAATATATTCTCGCTCTCTAAATTATTTGAATACTTAATAAACAAAACAAACATCCATGAAACACTGTTTCTCATGTGAAAAGCTGCTACATAGATAGATGTGTATTCGCCAATCCCCGTTCAGGGAGGGAGAACTGTAAGTCAAGACGGAAGTGACAAAACACACCTCCTTGCACTTGTACGAGTGGTGGCCAACGCCTTTGGGCCAGCTTACTTCCATCTCTGACTGGCAAGAACCTTTTCTAGATGTAATTACTACTGGCAGCAGAAAGCTATGTCCTTTTCTCCACTGCCTTTTGGATAACCAATTTGTTTTTTTAAAAACACTCAGACCATAAAACTGAATTCCAAGTATCCCACATACTATTTTATGTTCATTGTTCATACGCTTGGATGTAGTTCTAGGAGAAAATACTGACTTTTTGTTAAGCATCTATGGTTGAGTCACCTGGCACTTAAAGAAAGAAGCTTTAGAGAGACTACTTTGTCCTTAGAGCATCTTTTCCTTCAAGTATTTATGCCAAATAAACACTGCTATCATGTTAGTGTAGAAGGAATATATTTAATGAAGGACATTAACACAGTCACTGCTATAACTATATTTTAAATATTTCAGCAGAAATCTTTCCTGTGCACACATTTACAGGACCATTTTTTAGTCAGCTATTTCCATGAACTAAAATATTAGATGTGTAAAACATCGAGACAATACCAACATCATAAACATTATTATACATTTATAAATAGAGCTTAATCAGTGGTCCATTTAGTTCTGCATCCTGGCTTGAACAGTGACAGTACCAAATACTTTGCAGAAAAAAAATGCTTCAAATAAGTCTGAGAAGTTGACAGTTTGGTAAAGCCCATGTACATGGAACAGTTCCTTGAACTGATTTGTAGTTCTTCCTATAAACAAGTCAAACTTTGTATGTGAAAGCTTATTGTAATTAAACAGAATGCATGTAGATTTTAAAAAATTTAGAAAGCATCAATTTACTTTGGAATAACGTAATTTTATTTAATTGCTTCTAATTAAAATTATTCTACATATGTAAAACAAATGTGTCTATTAATTCTCTGCATAAACTAAATTTAGATATCAACTGAATAGCTTATTCACAGTATTTACTATAATTATCACAGTACTTTTGTAACTTGGGTGATTTAAAAGTTTTGGGACTTGATAACAAATAATGGTTTCTGCTGCATAAAGCAAAATAATCTTTCAAACTCCCAGTGCCTTTGTACTTTGAACATGACTCACTACATTTACATTTTGTGAAAGTACATGTAGGAGTAAAAGCACTTATGTATTATCAAGAAATATGACATTATAATCCCATGAAGTTACTACTTATAGAAAAAAATAAAACTGTTTCCATTCTCTTCCATACCTAAGTGTAAAGTGAATGCCTTCCATTAACTTTAGCTTCTATTAACTTCATAATAAAGGAAAAGGACACTTAATATTTTTTAATATATTTTAAACTTCACTTTCAACAAAGTTCTAACATGGTCATAAACATATAATCTGGAAATATTTTTCAATAAAAGTTAAGTCATCTGAGTGTAATTTTAGTATTTTAAACAAACAATTGGTTTGTGTCAAATCTGACCAAAAGGTGTGGCCAGAGTTGGGGTGGAAAAGTCAAATAAAACACAAAGAATGTACTGCAAACATCTGTATTTTATAAGTAGACCCAAGAAAGGTAACTTCTTTAATTTCTTCTCTCCGTATGTCTTCCCTATCCTCTCTCCACATTTTTACTACCTAGTTTCTTGTCCAGCTCTTCAAACACCAACAGACAAATAAGGCAAATACATTGTAGAGTCAGTGCTAGGTGGAGTTTGCTAACTGAAAAGACAAGTCATCACTAAATTCTACTTCCATGACATTTTTTTTCATGCAGATAAGCCATTTTATTCTCTAAACTCTTTAATACTCGGTTTACAGACTATCACAAGAGAGAGCTGTGCTTGAATTATTTCACAAGGAGATTGCATTAACACCTGGTTCAGCCACCCTGTGTAGCTCACCCCACTAACGCTTGAGCATATACCTCTAACCATACACAGAGAATAGGGAAGGGGAAAAAAAAGTAGAAACATTATATTGCAGGTGGGTGCAAACTTAACTGTGAATCCCTTAACTACTAGTGTTCACAGCTGAACTGTGTAAGAGTGGTAACAAGAGTAAAGAGGGTTTTTTTTTTCACATTTAATGGTTTGGGGCTTTTTTCCCTCACCTGTTTATGAAGACAAACTACAGCAGTGCCCTGGAGGAGTGATGGAAATCTAAAAAACAATTGTAATAAAAAGAATTGTCTTGCAAAAGTGAGTCTGATTAGAAAGATGGCTTTTAAAAATAATGCACAAAATGTGACATATGGCTATAGGCTCCAAGTTTGGATACTTTCTGAAGAGCTCCCACCAATATGCTCCTTCTAGAACTCGGGAGACAGAGCGGGACCCAGCCATACACACGGCCCCTTTCCCTGTTTGAAGGCATCCCTAGGACTTGACAAAGCCACACAGCGCGGAAACTAAGCCCCTTTTTTTGTTCTTAAACTTTGAGGAAGGGAAGAAAGTACATCTCTGCTAGTGAACAATTTTGAGAGCACACTATCATTGGTTTCTTCAAAGAAACCAGTTCCAAGAGCCTACTAACAAAGGCCACAAACTGCCAGCTCTGGGCGCAGATACATTGAAGAAACATCTGGACAGTGCAGGGTCAAAAGTTTCACTGTTTCAGCAAGGTGGTATCTCTCTGTCAGTGAAACTGCAATTACCTCTGTCTAAGGAAATCCAAGCCAAATGACTAGCAATGACCAGAATGAGATAATTTATGCCATGGCAAAGCAATAATAATAAAAACAACATTGTAGTGACAGCAGCACACAGTAAACTACTTTTCTCACAGTGACTTCTTTGCATCACCGCATGGCACTGAACATACTCTTTCACTGAATGGGTCCCCATGTGAGACAGACCATCACACATTTTTTTAACCCCAAACTCACTAAATCTAAAACCAGGCTGTTAGTTAAGAATTAAGGTAAGGGAAAATACATAATACACTTTAATAAACAAATTAGTTCTATCAATACAAAATGCAGAGGAGATATTTATAAATTGTCCATTATTAAAAGCAGGAATAAGGAGGTTAATTAGGAAAACAATTATTAAAGTGTCTGTTTTGAATATCTGAAAACTAAAACCTTGAAAATGCACAATTCTGTGCTGCCAGGAAGATAAAGATACTCCAAATGAAACTTTTTTTTTTTCCTCTTAACTTTAGCAATTCACTAACAAATCATCATTAAAGTCTTGATCCCCAGGGCATCTTAGAAGCACTGTTGTGGCATTAATAATAGGCCATTTAATTCCCTTCGTTGATTTCTAATATCTAATTAGGTTTAAATTCATTACATAACTTAACCTTTCATTCTGATAGCCTGTTTTCCTAAGGAAAGAAGAATTTATCATCCTAAACTAAAAGCTTTTACAGCCAAGATTGCTGCATTATTATGTTCTTTCTGCTTGTTTACCATCTCCCTGAAACTGTTCTGGAATTAAAAGTGTTTATTACTGAAACACCCTGGTCTGCCCATATCTGCTTACTCTTCTCAGCTGGCAATGGCTTGATTTTGGAAATGTTTCATGAATTACTATCTCAAGCCACATCAGAAAGATCCCCTATACCAGGAAACGTGTCTTAAACCAGCCTTTAATAGTTTCAACTCCTCATTCCACTGCGTGCCCCTAAACAGAGAAGGTATGGTTAACAGGGGCTCATTGTCCTGATTTTATTTCTCCTGGCTATAGACTGGTGCAGTATTGGACTCTCTAAAGGTTTCTAAAAGAGAGCTTTTTCTGTTGTCTAACCAAAACAAAACCAAAAAGACCCCAGAGAAACCTGCTGGTTTTTAATTATTTTTATATCATTTTCAGGTATAAAGGTTACACCAGCCATCAGGTGTAAGGTTATTAGCCTGCTACAGTTATCTCCAAGGTCTCTTACGCTCTTAGAGCAGAACAAGAACTTGGATAAAACAGAATAAGGGAAGAATTAGGGCGAGATCAGAGTTAGAACAGAACTGGAGGAGAACAGTGTTCCTCCTCCGTGCACCCCCACTGCAATGCAGCCCGCTCCGCGCGATCCTGGGGTACTCTGGCACTGGAAGCAGGGATCTGCCAAGCAGGGATCTGCCGAGCAGGGATCCGCCGACCCTCAGGAAACTCCCTCATGCACCGAGCCATTTTGGCAGCAGAGAAACATTTCAGGACCCTCCCAATTGCTTTATGCAAAATCACAGAAGTTTATGCCCTTATGCCCAGTAGATTTTCCTGTGATGTTCCAGTTTAATTTGTTTTTTAATAAATGTCAGTAAAAAAGATAGAGTCAAGCATTATAAGAACGATTCTCTGTGACATACAGCGCTGCCTTGATGGGATTGACAGGTGATAAAACACCCAGATACTCCTTCAGGCCCACGGAGGTTAAAAAGCATCGTTTCCTTGCACTGTTCACATTTCATTGATGTGAAGGTTTGGTACAATTTCAAGTAAAAGAAATCAATTGCAATTTTTCACTTCATGCTAAAAGATGTTCTGGATTTCTTTACTGATCTTAATATAAGCAAATACAATGGCAATCTAATTTTGTCCACCACAAAACAAACAGCATACTCAGTTTTCAACATCTAGCCAAAAACTTTTCTGGTTATAACCTGAATTTAAACTTATATAGCATGATCATTACCACAAACAATCTGCAAAATGTCCATAAAACAAATTCCCTCCATGTAATCTGCCACTAGCAAACCCCAAAGAAATAAATATTGTTTCAGCTTTTCTTTTGCTTTCCTCTCAAGGAGTTTGAAACACCAGCTGAAAGCATTCTTTCCATATAAGCCAAAGGTTTTAAACAAACCAAAGAATTCTTCCTGACATCTTTCTTTCAATCATACTTTCACAAATCTCTCTGAATAAATAACCTGGAAGTTTAGTGCATTACTAAATTATATTCATGTTTCATTTCAATTGTGTCTGCCTTATCATTAAAATAAAAAGCTTGAATTTCTTCAGGAAAAATACTGTTTTAAAAAAATAACAAATTCTATTTAATAATATATATGTAAATATTATGCAGATAATAGGATTTCTTACAAAAAAATTTAAAAAGCACTGCTCTACATCATTAAATTCAAGTTAATTAGCATATTCTGCCAAAGCTGCAATTAAAAAGCAATATTCCAAATTTATTATTCAGTTATAAATATGAATTCAGTTTGTATGCCAAACAAAATAAATCCACAGCAAACAGCTAAATCAGTCTGGAAGGGAAAGCTTGCCTAGACACCAACCCCATCAGCAACAGAAAAAATAAACAACTTAAAATAAACACCACTTGGATACTTTTCCAAAATCAAGAATGTGGTATGACATACCATGCCTTAAACCAATTTAACTGATAAAAAATTATGATAATCAAGAGGCACAATGGAAGAAAAAAACCTAACGTCGTTATTTGGGTATCAAATGTTATAAATTATGCTTTAAAATCATGTCAGTTTGTTTATGCCATATGGGAGACGGGGAAGGGTCTGTCAGAGTACAATGATGAAAATTTACTAATCAAGCCTGACAGATAACCAAACAGACAGATTGACAGATAGACAGAAAATGCATATACCTCATTTCCTTAAAAAAAAAAAAAAAAAGACCAAAAATAAGGTCTTGCTAATAATTATCACCACATCTATCATGGTGAGTACTCTAGCTCCCACAAACTTCCGCTTGACAGGCGTTTGACAGAAAACCAATGAAACCTGAGCATCACCCTAGAGTGCACAGGAAAACAAAAAGGAGCTGAATCATACAAGAGCATCTGTCTCCCCTAATTTTATGACTTCGTTCATGTCTTCCAGGTGTCCTACCTGTGCTGGAGAGTTTCAACAGCGTGAAGAAGCTCACAGTGGGGGCATTTGAGTTTCCTCACCCAGCAAAAGTGAATAAGGAAAGTACCGAGCTGGGGACAGAGTTCTGGCTTTTCAAACCCACACCTGGCAGCTGCTCCAAACCCCTGGCCACGGGGATCAGCCGGCTCGGGCAGAGGGGGGAAAGCTGCCCCATGATGTCCCAGCAAGGAGAAGGCTCTACACAGCAGCAAGCTGTGCAGACAGAGCTCCACAGCCTGCAAGGCAGGACCAGCACCTCCAGATTCATGCAGTGCCCTAAGCGGTAACCGACTTCTTTATAATGTTTTCCTCTTCCTTATTTTCCTATTTTCTATTTGGCATCTAGGAACAGTATAATACCAAATTTGAACTAAATTTCTCCATGACTATAAAAATATTTTTGATTAAACAGATGTCAGCAAAATTTTATGGAGTGAAAATTGAGTAACAGATGGTGAGGTCTGTGGAGTTCAAAGAGGCTGTATTTTATTAAAAAGGAAATTTGAGGAAAATAAGTATTTTGCTGGAAATTTTGATGCAGTGTTTAAACAAATGCAAAAATATTCTTACTTGATAGAAAACAGTAAGTCTAAAAAAAGTATTCATATCATAAACCTCAGACCATTAAAAAAGTTATTTTATTCTGATTTCTTTTTACTAAATACAGATTTTCATCCATGACATCAAAGTTCTCAAAGACAAATAATATACTTCATGGATGGGAAAAAAACCTAACTACCAAACCAAAAATAACAAGGACTGTCATTAAGAATCTTGGGCAAAATACATCCTTTATGTGACACATAAGCTAGTGTGAAAGCAACTTGGGAATACTTAACCACAGGAAAATAGCAATCCCAAACCTGTAAGCATAAAACAAAATGGCAAATAATGGCAAACTGTCTATAGGGAATGAAACTGAGGATTGTAACTCCTGACTACCATTAACGTCTCACCTCTTTTCCACTTAGAATGGTGAAGACACATTGCCACCAGTAGAATATAGACAGAGAGTCACTGAAATGCAAAGAATGGCATAAATAGAATTATTAGAGCATAACAAGATTTCTCTCCCTATAGTTCTCAAATCTTTTTTTCAAGGTGATACTTTTAATGTTTAAATACACCATTTGGAAAAAAAAAAAAAAATATGTAAAAAGGACAGCAGTAGTTTCAACCTCATGACCAGACTCATTCTGCAGCAGATAAAGTTAGTGTCCTATGGAATAACAGTCAGTGACCTACTCTAGATGTCCACAGAGAAAAACGTTGAGAAAGACTTTGGATATTCAGAAAAATTTCTTCCCCATAAGAGTTATCAAGCCCTGTCCCAGGCTGCCCAGGGCAGTGGCGGACTCCCCATCCCTGGAGAGATTTAAAAGCCATGTAGATGTGGTGCTGAGGGAGATGGTTTAGTGGTGATCTGACAGTGCTGGCTTAATGGGTGGACTTGATGATCCTAAATCTCTTTCCTACCAAAACAATTCTAACATTCAGTGAAATCTAATAGTTTCTGAGCACATCACCATATGGAAAAGAGCTACCTATTCTCCAAATATGTCACATGCACATGAGTCACTTCTCAGCTCAGAGACAGCCTACAGGATACAGACAGGACCTTTGTATGTTCTCTGGAGGCACAGAAGCAGGGAGGAGTCATGGTCACACTCAGAGAAGAGCTGACAGAGCCACGCTCCCATCTGCAAGTTGCCCCAGCCAGTGCAGCTGAGCCTGCAGCAACACAACACAGCTTCACCCAACACAGTGCACTTCTCATCTTCCCTGCCAAACGCCTGCTGGAAGCTAATTCTGACTCTGATCTGCTCCTAGTATAGCACAACTCAGAGTTTTGCTACTGTCTTGGACAAGCTTTTAGTACACACTGAAGTTACCAGTAGTAAAATGATCACAAACCCATTATTAGACAGACATTTTTGATCTTGCATCTTAATTTCTCAGTGACATCTTTTACCAGATACTTAAGAAGTGCTGTCTGGATTGTCAATGTGCACAGTGTTACAGAGAGGTGGAAGCTGCTGTATCCTTCAGAAATGCAGTTTGTTTTTCAGAAAGCGGTGCAATAAACTGAAACACCCCAAAACTGAATCCAACAGGAGTGTTTCCAATTAATCAGTTCATAAACCATAAATATTACTGCTAAGATTGTACCTTATTAATGGTTTTAGACCTTGGCACCAATGCCACAAGACATACGTATTTTGCTGCTAACACTGTAATTTACCAGTGAAATATAGTACACACATTCAGCTCATGTTTGACAGAGTGAAAAAAGACTCAACTAATCCAAGCTTACACAAGCAAAATATCCTCCTTGAGTTCTATACATCAGGGTTTTGTACAAGCTCTTTGGAGGCAACGTAAAGCTTTATAAGGCATCCATCGTTCCTTCCTCTGTATTGATGCATTTACCAGTCACATTCAAGTATCTTACACTTATTCCAAGAGACCAAATAAAGCATGAAAAAGTTCCTGGATTCATTTTGGTTCATATTTAGTACACCCTTCCAGCCTATCTAAGGAAAAGAAGGATCCAGATAACTGATCAGATGCATCTTGAAATCACATGTATGTTGTCTGAAATATTTTCACAGTGCTTTTTAGACCTAACAAGTCTGTATTTAAACAAGCAAAAAAAGAAT